>NW_026529484.1:0-158001 GCF_028500815.1 Rissa tridactyla | reverse complement strand
GGGTCCCCCGCCCAAAGAGCCAGCAGGGAAAACTATGCCTTGTTCTAAAGCTCTGTGGGAACCGCTTGCGTAGCCCCACAGACCTGGGGGCTGCAGGCTTTGCTGCTGCCTTCAGCCTCAAAGCCACCCTTTCCCACTTGGCGCTGCGCCAGGCACAAAAATGGCCATATGGCTGCAGATGGGTCCCCCCGCCCAAAGAGCCATCAGGGAAAACTATGCCTTGTTCTAAAGCTCTTTGGGAACCGCTTGCGTAGCCCCACAGACCTGGGGGGTGTGGGCTTTCCTGCTGCCTTCAGCCTCAAAGCCACCCTTTCCCACTTGGCGCCGCGGTAGGCACAAAAATGGTCTATGGCTGGAGATGGGTCCCATGCCCAAAGACCCAGCAAGGAAAACTATGCCTTGTTCTAAAGCTCTTTGGGAACCGCTTGCGTAGCCCCACAGACCTGGGGGCTGTGGGCCTTCCTGCTGCCTTCAGCCTCGACACCACCCTTTCCCACTTGGCCCCTGGCCACGCACAAAAATGGCCATACGGCTGGAGATGGGTCCCCCGCCCAAAGAGCCATCAGGGAAAACTATGCCTTGTTCTAAAGCTCTTTGGGAACCGCTTGCGTAGCCGCACAGACCTGGGGGCTGCAGGCTTTCCTACTGCCTTCAGCCTCGACAGCACCCTTTCCCACTTGGCGCCGAGCCAGGCACAAAAATGGCCATACGGATGGAGATGGGTCCCCCGCCCAGAGAGCCAGCAGGGAAAATTATGCCTTGTTCTAAAGCTCTTTGGGAACCGCTTGCGTAGCCCCACAGACCTGGGGGCTGCAGGCTTGCTGCTGCCTTCAGCCTCAAAGCCACCCTTTCCCACTTGGCGCTGCGCCAGGCACAAAAATGGCCATACGGCTGGAGATGGGTCCCCCGCCCAAAGAGCCAGCAGGGAAAACTAGGCCTTGTTCTAAAGCTCTTTGGGAACCGCTTGCGTAGCCCCACAGACCTGGGGGCTGCGGGCTTTCCTGCTGCCTTCAGCCTCAAAACCACCCTTTCCCACTTGGCGCCGCGCCAGGCACAAAAATGGCCATACGGCTGGAGATGGGTCCCCCGCCCAAAGAGCCAGCAGGGAAAATTATGCCTTGTTCTAAAGCTCTTTGGGAACCGCTTGCGTAGCCCCACAGACCTGGGGGCTGCGGGCTTTCCTGCTGCCTTCAGCCTCAAAACGACCCTTTGCCACTACGCACCGCGCCAGGCACAAAAATAGCTAGACGGCTGGAGATGGGTCCCCCGCCCAAAGAGCCAGCAGGGAAAACTATGCCTTGTTCTAAAGCTCTTTGGGAACCGCTTGCGTAGCCCCACAGACCTGGGGGCTGCAGGCTTTCCTGCTGCCTTCAGCCTCAAAACCACCCTTTCCCACTTGGCGTCGCGCCAGGCACAAAAATGGCCTATGGCTGGAGATGGGTCCCCCCGCCCAAAGAGCCAGCAGGGAAAACTATGCCTTGTTCTAAAGCTCTTTGGGAACCGCTTGCGTAGCCCCACAGACCTTGGGGCTGCAGGCTTTGCTCCTGCCTTCAGCCTCAAAGCCACCCTTTCCCACCTGGCGCCGTGCCAGGCTCAAAAATGGCCATACGGCTGGAGATGGGTCCCCCCGCCCAAAGAGCCAGCAGGGGAAAACTAGGCCTTGTTCTAAAGCTCTTTGGGAACCGCTTGCGTAGCCCCACAGACCTGGGGGCTGCGGGCTTTCCTGCTGCCTTCAGCCTCGACACCACCCTTTCCCACTTGGCGCCGCGAAAGGCACAAAAATGGCCTTACGGCTGCAGATGGGTCCCCCGCCCAAAGAGCCAGCAGGGAAAACTATGCCTTGTTCTAAAGCTCTTTGGGAACCGCTTGCGTAGCCCCACAGACCTGGGGGCTGCGGGCTTTCCTGCTGCCTTCAGCCTCAAAGCCACCCTTTCCCACTACGCACCGCGCCAGGCATAAAAATAGCCATACGGCTGGAGATGGGTCCCCCGCCCAAAGAGCCATCAGGGAAAACTATGCCTTGTTCTAAAGCTCTTTGGGAACCGCTTGCGTAGCCCCACAGACCTGGGGGGTGTGGGCTTTCCTGCTGCCTTCAGCCTCAAAGCCACCCTTTCCCACTTGGCGCCGCGGTAGGCACAAAAATGGCCTATGGCTGGAGATGGGTCCCCCGCCCAAAGAGCCAGCAGGGAAAACTATGCCTTGTTCTAAAGCTCTTTGGGAACCGCTTGCGTAGCCGCACAGACCTGGGGGCTGCAGGCTTTGCTCCTGCCTTCAGCCTCGACAGCACCCTTTCCCACTTGGCGCCGCGCCAGGCACAAAAATGGCCATACGGCTGGAGATGGGTCCCCCGCCCAGAGAGCCAGCAGGGAAAATTATGCCTTGTTCTAAAGCTCTTTGGGAACCGCTTGCGTAGCCCCACAGACCTGGGGGGTGTGGGCTTTCCTGCTGCCTTCAGCCTCGACACCACCCTTTCCCACTTGGCGCCGCGCCAGGCACAAAAATGGCCATACGGCTGGAGATGGGTCCCCCGCCCAAAGAGCCAGCAGGGAAAACTATGCCTTGTTCTAAAGCTCTTTGGGAACCGCTTGCGTAGCCCCACAGACCTGGGGGCTGCGGGCTTTCCTGCTACCTTCAGCCTCAAAGCCACCCTTTCCCACTACGCACCGCGCCAGGCATAAAAATAGCCATACGACTGGAGATGGGTCCCCCGCCCAAAGAGCCAGCAGGGAAAACTATGCCTTGTTCTAAAGCTCTTTGGGAACCGCTTGCGTAGCCGCACAGACCTGGGGGCTGCAGGCTTTGCTGCTGCCTTCAGCCTCAAAGCCACCCTTTCCCACTTGGCGCTGCGCCAGGCACAAAAATGGCCATATGGCTGGAGAGGGGTCCCCCGCCCAAAGAGCCAGCAGGGAAAACTATGCCTTGTTCTAAAGCTCTTTGGGAACCGCTTGCGTAGCCCCACAGACCTGGGGGCTGCAGGCTTTGCTGCTGCCTTCAGCCTCGACACCACCCTTTCCCACTTGGCGTCGCGCCAGGCACAAAAATGGCCTATGGCTGGAGATGGGTCTCCCGCCCAAAGAGCCAGCAGGGAAAACTATGCCTTGTTCTAAAGCTCTTTGGGAACCGCTTGCTTGGCCCCACAGACCTGGGGGCTGCGGGCTTTCCTGCTGCCTTCAGCCTCGACAGCACCCTTTCCCACTTGGCGTCGCGCCAGGCACAAAAATGGCCTATGGCTGGAGATGGGTCCCCCGCCCAAGGAGCCAGCAGGGAAAACTATGCCTTGTTCTAAAGCTCTTTGGGAACCGCTTGCGTAGCCCCACAGACCTGGGGGCTGCGGGCTTTCCTGCTGTCTTCAGCCTCAAAGCCACCCTTTCCCACTTGGCGCCGCATAAGGCACAAAAATGGCCATACGGCTGGAGATGGGTCCCCCGCCCAAAGAGCCAGCAGGGAAAACTAGGCCTTGTTCTAAAGCTCTTTGGGAACCGCTTGCGTAGCCGCACAGACCTGGGGGCTGCAGGCTTTGCTGCTGCCTTCAGCCTCAAAGCCACCCTTTCCCACTTGGCGCTGCGCCAGGCACAAAAATGGCCATATGGCTGGAGAGGGGTCCCCCGCCCAAAGAGCCAGCAGGGAAAACTATGCCTTGTTCTAAAGCTCTTTGGGAACCGCTTGCGTAGCCCCACAGACCTGGGGGCTGCGGGCTTTCCTGCTGCCTTCAGCCTCAAAGCCACCCTTTCCCACTTGGCGCCGGGCCAGGGACAAAAATGGCCATACGGCTGGAGATGGGTCCCCCGCCCAAAGAGCCATCAGGGAAAACTATGCCTTGTTCTAAAGCTCTTTGGGAACCGCTTGCGTAGCCACACAGACCTGGGGGGTGTGGGCTTTCCTGCTGCCTTCAGCCTCAAAGCCACCCTTTCCCACTTGGCGCCGCGGTAGGCACAAAAATGGCCTATGGCTGGAGATGGGTCCCCCGCCCAAAGAGCCAGCAGGGAAAACTATGCCTTGTTCTAAAGCTCTTTGGGAACCGCTTGCATAGCCCCACAGACCTGGGGGCTGCAGGCTTTCCTGCTGCCTTCAGCCTCAAAACCACCCTTTCCCACTTGGCGCCCTATCAGGCACAGAAATGGCCTATGGCTGGAGATGGGTCCCCCGCCCAAAGAGCCAGCAGGGAAAACTAGGCCTTGTTCTAAAGCTCTTTGGGAACCGCTTGCGTAGCCCCACAAACCTGGGGGCTGCAGGCTTTCCTGCTGCCTTCAGCCTCAAAGCCACCCTTTCCCACTTGGCGCCGCGCCAGGCCCAAAAATGGCCATACGGCTGGAGATGGGTCCCCCGCCCAAAGAGCCAGCAGGGAAAACTAGGCCTTGTTCTAAAGCTCTTTTGGAACCGCTTGCGTAGCCCCACAGACCTGGGGCTGCAGGCTTTGCTGCTGCCTTCAGCCTCAAAGCCACCCTTTCCCACTTGGCGCCGCGCCAGGCACAAAAATGGCCATACGGCTGGAGATGGGTCCCCCGCCCAGAGAGCCAGCAGGGAAAACTATGCCTTGTTCTAAAGCTCTTTGGGAACCGCTTGCGTAGCCCCACAGACCTGGGGGCTGCGGGCTTTCCTGCTGCCTTCAGCCTCAAAGCCACCCTTTCCCACTTGGTGCCGCATCAGGCACAAAAATGGCCTATGGCTGGATATGGGTCCCATGCCCTAAGAGCCAGCTGGGAAAACTATGCCTTGTTCTAAAGCTCTTTGGGAACCGCTTGCGTAGCCCCACAGACCTGGGGGCTGCAGGCTTTGCTGCTGCCTTCAGCCTCAAAGCCACCCTTTCCCACTTGGCGCCGCGCCAGGCACAAAAATGGCCATACGGCTGGAGATGGGTCCCCCGCCCAAAGAGCCAGCAGGGAAAACTAGGCCTTGTTCTAAAGCTCTTTTGGAACCGCTTGCGTAGCCCCACAGACCTGGGGCTGCAGGCTTTGCTGCTGCCTTCAGCCTCAAAGCCACCCTTTCCCACTTGGCGCTGCGCCAGGCACAAAAATGGCCTATGGCTGGAGATGGGTCCCCCGCCCAAAGAGCCAGCAGGGAAAACTATGCCTTGTTCTAAAGCTCTTTGGGAACCGCTTGCGTAGCCCCACAGACCTGGGGGCTGCGGGCTTTCCTGCTGCCTTCAGCCTCGACACCACCCTTTCCCACTACGCACCGCGCCAGGCATAAAAATAGCCATACGACTGGAGATGGGTCCCCCGCCCAAAGAGCCAGCAGGGAAAACTATGCCTTGTTCTAAAGCTCTGTGGGAACCGCTTGCGTAGCCCCACAGACCTGGGGGCTGCAGGCTTTGCTGCTGCCTTCAGCCTCAAAGCCACCCTTTCCCACTTGGCGCTGCGCCAGGCACAAAAATGGCCATATGGCTGCAGATGGGTCCCCCGCCCAAAGAGCCATCAGGGAAAACTATGCCTTGTTCTAAAGCTCTTTGGGAACCGCTTGCGTAGCCCCACAGACCTGGGGGGTGTGGGCTTTCCTGCTGCCTTCAGCCTCAAAGCCACCCTTTCCCACTTGGCGCCGCGGTAGGCACAAAAATGGTCTATGGCTGGAGATGGGTCCCATGCCCAAAGACCCAGCAAGGAAAACTATGCCTTGTTCTAAAGCTCTTTGGGAACCGCTTGCGTAGCCCCACAGACCTGGGGGCTGTGGGCCTTCCTGCTGCCTTCAGCCTCGACACCACCCTTTCCCACTTGGCCCCTGGCCACGCACAAAAATGGCCATACGGCTGGAGATGGGTCCCCCGCCCAAAGAGCCATCAGGGAAAACTATGCCTTGTTCTAAAGCTCTTTGGGAACCGCTTGCGTAGCCGCACAGACCTGGGGGCTGCAGGCTTTCCTACTGCCTTCAGCCTCGACAGCACCCTTTCCCACTTGGCGCCGAGCCAGGCACAAAAATGGCCATACGGATGGAGATGGGTCCCCCGCCCAGAGAGCCAGCAGGGAAAATTATGCCTTGTTCTAAAGCTCTTTGGGAACCGCTTGCGTAGCCCCACAGACCTGGGGGCTGCAGGCTTGCTGCTGCCTTCAGCCTCAAAGCCACCCTTTCCCACTTGGCGCTGCGCCAGGCACAAAAATGGCCATACGGCTGGAGATGGGTCCCCCGCCCAAAGAGCCAGCAGGGAAAACTAGGCCTTGTTCTAAAGCTCTTTGGGAACCGCTTGCGTAGCCCCACAGACCTGGGGGCTGCGGGCTTTCCTGCTGCCTTCAGCCTCAAAACCACCCTTTCCCACTTGGCGCCGCGCCAGGCACAAAAATGGCCATACGGCTGGAGATGGGTCCCCCGCCCAAAGAGCCAGCAGGGAAAATTATGCCTTGTTCTAAAGCTCTTTGGGAACCGCTTGCGTAGCCCCACAGACCTGGGGGCTGCGGGCTTTCCTGCTGCCTTCAGCCTCAAAACGACCCTTTGCCACTACGCACCGCGCCAGGCACAAAAATAGCTAGACGGCTGGAGATGGGTCCCCCGCCCAAAGAGCCAGCAGGGAAAACTATGCCTTGTTCTAAAGCTCTTTGGGAACCGCTTGCGTAGCCCCACAGACCTGGGGGCTGCAGGCTTTCCTGCTGCCTTCAGCCTCAAAACCACCCTTTCCCACTTGGCGTCGCGCCAGGCACAAAAATGGCCTATGGCTGGAGATGGGTCCCCCGCCCAAAGAGCCAGCAGGGAAAACTATGCCTTGTTCTAAAGCTCTTTGGGAACCGCTTGCGTAGCCCCACAGACCTTGGGGCTGCAGGCTTTGCTCCTGCCTTCAGCCTCAAAGCCACCCTTTCCCACCTGGCGCCGTGCCAGGCTCAAAAATGGCCATACGGCTGGAGATGGGTCCCCCGCCCAAAGAGCCAGCAGGGAAAACTAGGCCTTGTTCTAAAGCTCTTTGGGAACCGCTTGCGTAGCCCCACAGACCTGGGGGCTGCGGGCTTTCCTGCTGCCTTCAGCCTCGACACCACCCTTTCCCACTTGGCGCCGCGAAAGGCACAAAAATGGCCTTACGGCTGCAGATGGGTCCCCCGCCCAAAGAGCCAGCAGGGAAAACTATGCCTTGTTCTAAAGCTCTTTGGGAACCGCTTGCGTAGCCCCACAGACCTGGGGGCTGCGGGCTTTCCTGCTGCCTTCAGCCTCAAATACACCCTTTCCCACTACGCACCGCGCCAGGCATAAAAATAGCCATATGACTGGAGATGGGTCCCCCGCCCGAGGAGCCAGCAGGGAAAACTATGCCTTGTTCTAAAGCTCTTTGGGAACCGCTTGCGTAGCCCCACAGACCTGGGGGCTGCAGGCTTTGCTGCTGCCTTCAGCCTCAAAGCCACCCTTTCCCACTTGGCGTCGCGCCAGGCACAAAAATGGCCTATGGCTGGATATGGGTCTCCCGCCCAAAGAGCCAGCAGGGAAAACTATGCCTTGTTCTAAAGCTCTTTGGGAACCGCTTCCGTAGCCCCACAGACCTGGGGGCTGCGGGCTTTCCTGCTGCCTTCAGCCTCAAAGCCACCCTTTCCCACTTGGCGCTTCGCCAGGCATAAATATGGCCATATGGCTGGAGATGGGTCCCCCGCCCAAAGAGCCAGCAGGGAAAACTATGCCTTGTTCTAAAGCTCTTTGGGAACCGCTTGCGTAGCCCCACAGACCTGGGGGCTGCAGGCTTTGCTGCTGCCTTCAGCCTCAAAGCCACCCTTTCCCACTTGGCGTCGCGCCAGGCACAAAAATGGCCTATGGCTGGAGATGGGTCCCATGCCCAAAGACCCAGCAGGGAAAACTATGCCTTGTTCTAAAGCTCTTTGGGAACCGCTTGCTTGGCCCCACAGACCTGGGGGCTGCAGGCTTTGCTGCTGCCTTCAGCCTCAAAACCACCCTTCCCCACTTGGCGCCCCGCCAGGCCCAAAAATGGCCATACGGCTGGAGATGGGTCCCCCGCCCAAAGAGCCAGCAGGGAAAACTATGCCTTGTTCTAAAGCTCTTTGGGAACCGCTTGCGTAGCCCCACAGACCTGGGGGCTGCAGGCTTTCCTGCTGCCTTCAGCCTCAAAGCCACCCTTTCCCACTTGGCGCCGGGCCAGGCACAAAAATGGCCATACGGCTGGAGATGTGTCCCCTGCCAAAAGAGCCAGCAGGGAAAACTATGCCTTGTTCTAAAGCTCTTTGGGAACCGCTTGCATAGCCCCACAGACCTGGGGGCTGTGGGCTTTCCTGCTGCCTTCAGCCTCAAAGCCACCCTTTCCCACTTGGCGCCGCGCCAGGCACAAAAATGGCCTATGGCTGGAGATGGGTCCAATGCCCAAAGAGCCAGCAGGGAAAACTATGCCTTGTTCTAAAGCTCTTTGGGAACCGCTTGCATAGCCCCACAGACCTGGGGGCTGCGGGCTTTGCTGCTGCCTTCAGCCTCGACACCACCCTTTCCCACTTGGACCGCGCCAGGCACAAAAATGGCCATACGGCTGGAGATGGGTCCACCGCCCAAAGAGCCATCAGGGAAAACTATGCCTTGTTCTAAAGCTCTTTGGGAACCGCTTGCATAGCCCGACAGACCTGGGGGCTGCAGGCTTTCCTGCTGTCTTCAGCCTCAAAGCCACCCTTTCCCACTTGGCGCCCTATCAGGCACAGAAATGGCCTATGGCTGGAGATGGGTCCCCCGCCCAAAGAGCCAGCAGGGAAAACTATGCCTTGTTCTAAAGCTCTTTGGGAACCGCTTGCGTAGCCCCACAAACCTGGGGGCTGCAGGCTTTCCTGCTGCCTTCAGCCTCAAAGCCACCCTTTCCCACTTGGCGCTGCGCCAGGCACAAAAATGGCCATACGGCTGGAGATGGGTCCCCCGCCCAAAGAGCCAGCAGGGAAAACTATGCCTTGTTCTAAAGCTCTTTGGGAACCGCTTGCGTAGCCCCACAGACCTGGGGGCTGCAGGCTTTCCTGCTGCCTTCAGCCTCAAAACGACCCTTTGCCACTACGCACCGCGCCAGGCACAAAAATAGATAGACGGCTGGAGATGGGTCCCCCGCCCAAAGAGCCAGCAGGGAAAACTATGCCTTGTTCTAAAGCTCTTTGGGAACCGCTTGCGTAGCCCCACAGACCTGGGGGCTGCAGGCTTTCCTGCTGCCTTCAGCCTCAAAGCCACCCTTTCCCACTTGGCGCCGCGCCAGGCACAAAAATGGCCATACGGCTGGAGATGGGTCCCCCGCCCAAAGAGCCAGCAGGGAAAACTATGCCTTGTTCTAAAGCTCTTTGGGAACCGCTTGCGTAGCCCCACAGACCTGGGGGCTGCAGGCTTTCCTGCTGCCTTCAGACTCGACACCACCCTTTCCCACTTGGCGCCGCCCCAGGCATAAAAATGGCCATATGGCTGGAGATGGGTCCCCCGCCCAAAGAGCCAGCAGGGAAAAATATGCCTTGTTCTAAAGCTCTTTGGGAACCGCTTGCGTAGCCCCACAGACCTGGGGGCTGCAGGCTTTGCTGCTGCCTTCAGCCTCAAAACCACCCTTTCCCACTTGGCGCCGCGCTAGGCACAAAAATGGCCATACGGCTGGAGATGGGTCCCCCGCCCAAAGAGCCAGCAGGGAAAACTATGCCTTGTTCTAAAGCTCTTTGGGAACCGCTTGCGTAGCCCCACAGACCTGGGGGCTGCGGGCTTTGCTGCTGCCTTCAGCCTCAAAGCCACCCTTTCCCACTTGGCGCCGGGCCAGACACAAAAATGGCCATACGGCTGGAGATGGGTCCCCCGCCCAAAGAGCCAGCAGGGAAAACTATGCCTTGTTCTAAAGCTCTTTGGGAACCGCTTGCGTAGCCCCACAGACCTGGGGGCTGCAGGCTTTGCTGCTGCCTTCAGCCTCAAAGCCACCCTTTCCCACTTGGCGCCGCGCCAGGCACAAAAATGGCCTATGGCTGGAGATGGGTCCCATGCCCAAAGAGCCAGCAAGGAAAACTATGCCTTGTTCTAAAGCTCTTTGGGAACCGCTTGCTTGGCCCCACAGACCTGGGGGCTACGGGCTTTGCTGCTGCCTTCAGCCTCGACACCACCCTTTCCCACTTGGCGTCGCGCCAGGCACAAAAATGGCCTATGGCTGGAGATGGGTCCCATGCACAAAGAGCCAGCAGGGAAAACTATGCCTTGTTCTAAAGCTCTTTGGGAACCGCTTACGTAGCCCCACAGACCTGGGGGCTGGAGGCTTTGCTGCTGCCTTCAGCCTCAAAGCCACCCTTTCCCACTTGGCGCCGCGCCAGGCACAAAAATGGCCATACGGCTGGAGATGGGTCCCCCGCCCAAAGAGCCAGCAGGGGAAAACTATGCCTTGTTCTAAAGCTCTTTGGGAACCGCTTGCGTAGCCCCACAGACCTGGGGGCTGCAGGCTTTGCCCCTGCCTTCAGCCTCAAAGCTACCCTTTCCCACTTGGCGCCGCGCCAGGCTCAAAAATGGCCATACGAGTGGAGATGGGTCCCCCGCCCAAAGAGCCAGCAGGGAAAACTGTGCCTTGTTCTAAAGCTCTTTGGGAACCGCTTGCGTAGCCCCACAGACCTGGGGGCTGCAGGCTTTCCTGCTGCCTTCAGCGTCAAAGCCACCCTTTCCCACTTGGCGCCGCATCAGGCACAAAAATGGCCATACGGCTGGAGATGGGTCCCATGCCCATAGAGCCATCAGGGAAAACTATGCCTTGTTCTAAAGCTCTTTGGGAACCGCTTGCGTAGCCCCACAGACCTGGGGGCTGCGGGCCTTCCTGCTGCCTTCAGCCTCGACACCACCCTTTCCGACTTGGCCCCTGGCCACGCACAAAAATGGCCATACGGCTGGAGATGGGTCCCCCGCCCAAAGAGCCAGCAGGGAAAACTATGCCTTGTTCTAAAGCTCTTTGGGAACCGCTTGCGTAGCCCCACAGACCTGGGGGCTGCAGGCTTTCCTGCTGCTTCAGCCTCGACAGCACCCTTTCCCACCTGGCGCCGCGCCAGGCACAAAAATGGCCATACGGCTGAAGAGGGGTCCCATGCCCTAAGAGCCAGCTGGGAAAACTATGCCTTGTTCTAAAGCTCTTTGGGAACCGCTTGCGTAGCCCCACAAACCTGGGGGCTGCAGGCTTTCCTGCTGCCTTCAGCCTCAAAGCCACCCTTTCCCACTTGGCGCCGCGCCAGGCACAAAAATGGCCATACGGCTGGAGATGGGTCCCCCCGCCCAAAGAGCCAGCAGGGAAAACTATGCCTTGTTCTAAAGCTCTTTTGGAACCGCTTGCATAGCCCCACAGACCTGGGGGCTGCGGGCTTTCCTGCTGCCTTCAGCCTCAAAGCCACCCTTTCACACTACGCACCGCGCCAGGCACAAAAATGGCCATACGACTGGAGATGGGTCCCCCGCCCAAAGAGCCAGCAGGGAAAACTATGCCTTGTTCTAAAGCTCTTTGGGAACCGCTTGCGTAGCCCCACAGACCTGGGGGCTGCGGGCTTTCCTGCTGCCTTCAGCCTCGACACCACCCTTTCCCACTTGGCGCCGCGCTAGGCACAAAAATGGTCTATGGCTGGAGATGGGTCCCCCGCCCAAAGAGCCAGCAGGGAAAACTATGCCTTGTTCTAAAGCTCTTTGGGAACCGCTTGCGTAGCCCCACAGACCTGGGGGCTGCAGGCTTTCCTGCTGCCTTCAGCCTCAAAGCCACCCTTTCCCACTTGGCGCCGCACCAGGCACTAAAATGGCCTATGGCTGGAGATGGGTCCCATGCCCAAAGAGCCAGCAAGGAAAATTATGCCTTGTTCTAAAGCTCTTTGGGAACCGCTTGCGTAGCCCCACAGACCTGGGGGCTGCAGGCTTTGCTGCTGCATTCAGCCTCAAAACCACCCTTTCCCACTTGGCGCCGCGCCAGGCACAAAAATGGCCATACGGCTGGAGATGGGTCCCCCGCCCAAAGAGCCAGCAGGGAAAACTATGCCTTGTTCTAAAGCTCTTTGGGAACCACTTGCGTAGCCCCACAGACCTGGGGGCTTTGGGCCTTCCTGCTGCCTTCAGCCTCGACACCACCCTTTCCCACTTGGCCCCTGGCCACGCACAAAAATGGCCATACGGCTGGAGATGGGTCCCCCGCCCAAAGAGCCAGCAGGGAAAACTATGCCTTGTTCTAAAGCTCTTTGGGAACCGCTTGCGTAGCCCCACAAACCTGGGGGCTGCAGGCTTTCCTGCTGCCTTCAGCCTCAAAGCCACCCTTTCCCACTTGGCGCCGCGCCAGGCACAAAAATGGCCATACGGCTGGAGATGGGTCCCCTGCCCAAAGAGCCAGCAGGGAAAACTATGCCTTGTTCTAAAGCTCTTTGGGAACCGCTTGCGTAGCCCCACAGACCTGGGGGCTGCGGGCTTTCCTGCTGCCTTCAGCCTCGACACCACCCTTTCCCACTTGGCGCCGCCCCAGGCATAAAAATGGCCATATGGCTGGAGATGGGTCCCCCGCCCAAAGAGCCAGCAGGGAAAAATATGCCTTGTTCTAAAGCTCTTTGGGAACCGCTTGCGTAGCCACACAGACCTGGGGGCTGCAGGCTTTGCTGCTGCCTTCAGCCTCAAAACCACCCTTTCCCACTTGGCGCCGCGCCAGGCACAAAAATGGCCATACGGCTGGAGATGGGTCCCCCGCCCAAAGAGCCAGCAGGGAAAACTATGCCTTGTTCTAAAGCTCTTTGGGAACCGCTTGCGTAGCCCCACAGACCTGGGGGCTGCGGGCTTTCCTGCTGCCTTCAGCCTCGACACCACCCTTTCCCATTTGGCGCCGGGCCAGGCACAAAAATGGCCATACTGCTGGAGATGGGTCCCCCGCCCAAAGAGCCAGCAGGGAAAACTATGCCTTGTTCTAAAGCTCTTTGGGAACCGCTTGCGTAGCCCCACAGACCTGGGGGCTGCGGGCTTTCCTGCTGCCTTCAGCCTCAAAGCCACCCTTTCCCACTTGGCGCCGCATCAGGCACAAAAATGGCCTATGGCTGGAGATGGGTCCCATGCCCTAAGAGCCAGCTGGGAAAACTATGCCTTGTTCTAAAGCTCTTTGGGAACCGCTTGCGTAGCCCCACAGACCTGGGGGCTGCAGGCTTTCCTGCTGCCTTCAGACTCGACACCACCCTTTCCCACCTGGTGCCGCGCCAGGCACAAAAATGGCCATACGGCTGAAGAGGGGTCCCATGCCCTAAGAGCCAGCTGGGAAAACTATGCCTTGTTCTAAAGCTCTTTGGGAACCGCTTGCGTAGCCCCACAGACCTGGGGGCTGCAGGCTTTGCTGCTGCCTTCAGCCTCAAAGCCACCCTTTCCCACTTGGCGCCGCGCCAGGCACAAAAATGGCCATACGGCTGGAGATGGGTCCCCCGCCCAGAGAGCCAGGAGGGAAAATTATGCCTTGTTCTAAAGCTCTTTGGGAACCGCTTGCGTAGCCCCACAAACCTGGGGGCTGCAGGCTTTCCTGCTGCCTTCAGCCTCAAAGCCACCCTTTCCCACTTGGCGCCGCGCCAGGCACAAAAATGGCCATACGGCTGGAGATGGGTCCCCCGCCCAAAGAGCCAGCAGGGAAAACTATGCCTTGTTCTAAAGCTCTTTGGGAACCGCTTGCGTAGCCCCACAAACCTGGGGGCTGCAGGCTTTCCTGCTGCCTTCAGCCTCAAAGCCACCCTTTCCCACTTGGCGCCGGGCCAGGCACAAAAATGGCCATACGGCTGGAGATGGGTCCCCCGCCCAAAGAGCCATCAGGGAAAACTATGCCTTGTTCTAAAGCTCTTTGGGAACCGCTTGCGTAGCCCCACAGACCTGGGGGCTGCAGGCTTTCCTGCTGCCTTCAGCCTCAAAACCACCCTTTCCCACTTGGCGCCGCATCAGGCACAAAAATGGCCTATAGCTGGAGATGGGTCCCATGCCCTAAGAGCCAGCAGGGAAAACTATGCCTTGTTCTAAAGCTCTTTTGGAACCGCTTGCGTAGCCCCACAGACCTGGGGGCTGCGGGCTTTGCTGCTGCCTTCAGCCTCGACACCACCCTTTCCCACTTGGCCCCTGGCCACGCACAAAAATGGCCATACGGCTGGAGATGGGTCCCCCGCCCAGAGAGCCAGCAGGGAAAATTATGCCTTGTTCTAAAGCTCTTTGGGAACCGCTTGCGTAGCCCCACAGACCTGGGGGCTGCAGGCTTTCCTGCTGCCTTCAGCCTCAAAGCCACCCTTTCCCACTTGGCGCCGCGCCAGGCACAAAAATGGCCATACGGCTGGAGATGGGTCCCCCGCCCAAAGAGCCAGCAGGGAAAACTATGCCTTGTTCTAAAGCTCTTTGGGAACCGCTTGCGTAGCCCCACAAACCTGGGGGCTGCAGGCTTTCCTGCTGCCTTCAGCCTCGACAGCACCCTTTCCCACTTGGCGCTGCGCCAGGCACAAAAATGGCCATACGGCTGGAGATGGGTCCCCCGCCCAGAGAGCCAGCAGGGAAAATTATGCCTTCTTCTAAAGCTCTTTCGGAACAGCTTGCGTAGCCCCACAGACCTGGGGGCTGCGGGCTTTCCTGCTGCCTTCAGCCTCAAAGCCACCCTTTCCCACTTGGCGCCGCATCAGGCACAAAAATGGCCTATGGCTGGATATGGGTCCCATGCCCTAAGAGCCAGCAGGGAAAACTATGCCTTGTTCTAAAGCTCTTTGGGAACCGCTTGCGTAGCCCCACAGACCTGGGGGCTGCAGGCTTTGCTGCTGCCTTCAGCCTCAAAGCCACCCTTTCCCACTTGGCGTCGCGCCAGGCACAAAAATGGCCTATGGCTGGAGATGGGTCCCATGCCCAAAGAGCCAGCAGGGAAAACTATGCCTTGTTCTAAAGCTCTTTGGGAACCGCTTGCTTGGCCCCACAGACCTGGGGGCTGCAGGCTTTCCTGCTGCCTTCAGACTCGACACCACCCTTTCCCACCTGGCGCCGCGCCAGGCACAAAAATGGCCATACGGCTGAAGATGGGTCCCATGCCCTTAGAGCCATCAGGGAAAACTATGCCTTGTTCTAAAGCTCTTTGGGAACCGCTTGCGTAGCCCCACAAACCTGGGGGCTGCAGGCTTTCCTGCTGCCTTCAGCCTCAAAGCCACCCTTTCCCACTTAGCGCCGCACCAGGCACAAAAATGGCCATACGGCTGGAGATGGGTCCCCCGCCCAAAGAGCCAGCAGGGAAAACTATGCCTTGTTCTAAAGCTCTTTGGGAACCGCTTGCATAGCCCCACAGACCTGGGGGCTGCGGGCTTTCCTGCTGCCTTCAGCCTCAAAGCCACCCTTTCCCACTACGCACCGCGCCAGGCACAAAAATGGCCATACGACTGGAGATGGGTCCCCCGCCCAAAGAGCCAGCAGGGAAAACTATGCCTTGTTCTAAAGCTCTTTGGGAACCGCTTGCTTGGCCCCACAGACCTGGGGGCTGCGGGCTTTCCTGCTGCCTTCAGCCTCGACACCACCCTTTCCCACTTGTCGCCGCGCTAGGCACAAAAATGGTCTATGGCTGGAGATGGGTCCCCCGCCCAAAGAGCCAGCAGGGAAAACTATGCCTTGTTCTAAAGCTCTTTGGGAACCGCTTGCGTAGCCCCACAGACCTGGGGGCTGCAGGCTTTCCTGCTGCCTTCAGCCTCAAAGCCACCCTTTCCCACTTGGCCCCCGATCAGGCACAAAAATGGCCTATGGCTGGAGATGGGTCCCATGCCCAAAGAGCCAGCAGGGAAAACTATACCTTGTTCTAAAGCTCTTTGGGAACCGCTTGCGTAGCCCCACAGACCTGGGGGCTGCAGGCTTTCCTGCTACCTTCAGCCTCAAAGCCACCCTTTCCCACTTGGCGTCGCGCTAGGCACAAAAATGGCCTATGGCTGGAGATGGGTCCCATGCCCTAAGAGCCAGCTGGGAAAACTATGCCTTGTTCTAAAGCTCTTTGGGAACCACTTGCGTAGCCCCACAGACCTGGGGGCTGTGGGCCTTCCTGCTGCCTTCAGCCTCGACACCACCCTTTTTCACTTGGCCCCTGGCCATGCACAAAAATGGCCATACGGCTGGAGATGGGTCCCCCGCCCAAAGAGCCAGCAGGGAAAACTATGCCTTGTTCTAAAGCTCTTTGGGAACCGCTTGCGTAGCCCCACAGACCTGGGGGCTGCAGGCTTTGCTCCTGCCTTCAGCCTCAAAGCCACCCTTTCCCACTTGGCGCCGCGCCAGGCTCAAAAATGGCCATACGAGTGGAGATGTTTCCCCCGCCCAAAGAGCCAGCAGGGAAAACTGTGCCTTGTTCTAAAGCTCTTTGGGAACCGCTTGTGTAGCCGCACAGACCTGGGGGCTGCAGGCTTTCCTGCTGCCTTCAGCCTCAAAGCCACCCTTTCCCACTTGGCGCCGCGCCAGGCACAAAAATGGCCTATGGCTGGAGATGGGTCCCCCGCCCAAAGAGCCAGCAGGGAAAACTATGCCTTGTTCTAAAGCTCTTTGGGAACCGCTTGCGTAGCCCCACAGACCTGGGGGCTGCAGGCTTTGCTGCTGCCTTCAGCCTCAAAACCACCCTTTCCCACCTGGCGCCGCGCCAGGCACAAAAATGGCCTATGGCTGGAGATGGGTCCCATGCCCAAAGAGCCAGCAAGGAAAACTATGCCTTGTTCTAAAGCTCTTTGGGAACCGCTTGCGTAGCCCCACAAACCTGGGGGCTGCAGGCTTTCCTGCTGCCTTCAGCCTCAAAGCCACCCTTTCCCACTTGGCGCCGGGCCAGGCACAAAAATGGCCATACGGCTGGAGATGGGTCCCCCGCCCAAAGAGCCATCAGGGAAAACTATGCCTTGTTCTAAAGCTCTTTGGGAACCGCTTGCGTAGCCCCACAGACCTGGGGGCTGCAGGCTTTCCTGCTGTCTTCAGCCTCAAAGCCACCCTTTCCCACTTGGCGCCCTATCAGGCACAAAAATGGCCATACGGCTGGAGATGGGTCCCCCGCCCAAAGAGCCAGCAGGGAAAACTATGCCTTGTTCTAAAGCTCTTTGGGAACCGCTTGCGTAGCCCCACAGACCTGGGGGCTGCGGGCTTTCCTGCTGCCTTCAGCCTCAAAGCCACCCTTTCCCACTTGGCGCCGGGCCAGGCACAAAAATGGCCATACGGCTGGAGATGGGTCCCCCGCCCAAAGAGCCAGCAGGGAAAACTATGCCTTGTTCTAAAGCTCTTTGGGAACCGCTTGCGTAGCCCCACAGACCTGGGGGCTGCAGGCTTTGCTCCTGCCTTAAGCCTCAAAGCCACCCTTTCCCACTTGGCGCCGCATCAGGCACAAAAATGGCCTATGGCTGGAGATTGGTCCCCCGCCCAAAGAGCCAGCAGGGAAAATTATGCCTTGTTCTAAAGCTCTTTGGGAACCGCTTGCGTAGCCCCACAGACCTGGGGGCTGCAGGCTTTCCTGCTGCCTTCAGCCTCAAAGCCACCCTTTCCCACTTGGCGTCGCGCCAGGCACAAAAATGGCCTATGGCTGGAGATGGGTCCCATGCCCAAAGAGCCAGCTGGGAAAATATGCCTTGTTCTAAAGCTCTTTGGGAACCGCTTGCGTAGCCCCACAGACCTTAGGGCTGCAGGCTTTGCTGCTGCCTTCAGCCTCAAAGCCACCCTTTCCCACTTGGCGCCGCGCCAGGCACAAAAATGGCCATACGGCTGGAGATGGGTCCCCCGCCCAAAGAGCCAGCAGGGAAAATTATGCCTTGTTCTAAAGCTCTTTGGGAACCGCTTGCATAGCCCCACAGACCTGGGGGCTGCAGGCTTTCCTGCTGTCTTCAGCCTCAAAACCACCCTTTCCCACTTGGCTCCACGCCAGGCACAAAAATGGCCATACGGCTGGAGATGGGTCCCCCGCCCAAAGAGCCAGCAGGGAAAACTATGCCTTGTTCTAAAGCTCTTTGGGAACCGCTTGCGTAGCCCCACAGACCTGGGGGCTGCGGGCTTTCCTGCTGCCTTCAGCCTCGACACCACCCTTTCCCACTACGCACCGCGCCAGGCATAAAAATAGCCATACGACTGGAGATGGGTCCCCCGCCCAAGGAGCCAGCAGGGAAAACTATGCCTTGTTCTAAAGCTCTTTGGGAACCGCTTGCGTAGCCCCACAGACCTGGGGGCTGCAGGCTTTGCTGCTGCCTTCAGCCTCAAAGCCACCCTTTCCCACTTGGCGCCGCATCAGGCACAAAAATGGCCTATGGCTGGAGATGGGTCCCATGCCCAAAGACCCAGCAAGGAAAACTATGCCTTGTTCTAAAGCTCTTTGGGAACCGCTTGCGTAGCCCCACAGACCTGGGGGCTGCAGGCTTTGCTGCTGCCTTCAGCCTCAAAGCCACCCTTTCCCACTTGGCGCCGCGGTAGGCCCAAAAATGGCCATACGGCTGCAGATGGGTCCCATGCCCAAAGAGCCAGCAGGGAAAACTATGCCTTCTTCTAAAGCTCTTTGGGAACCGCTTGCATAGCCCCACAGACCTCGGGGCTGTGGGCCTTCCTGCTGCCTTCAGCCTCGACACCACCCTTTCCCACTTGGCCCCTGGCCACGCACAAAAATGGCCATACGGCTGGAGATGTGTCCCTCGCCCAAAGAGCCAGCAGGGAAAACTATGCCTTGTTCTAAAGCTCTTTGGGAACCGCTTGCGTAGCCGCACAGACCTGGGGGCTGCAGGCTTTCCTGCTGCCTTCAGCCTCAACAGCACCCTTTCCCACTTGGCGCCGCGCCAGGCACAAAAATGGCCATACGGCTGGAGATGGGTCCCCCGCCCAGAGACCCAGCAGGGAAAATTATGCCTTGTTCTAAAGCTCTTTGGGAACCGCTTGCGTAGCCCCACAGACCTGGGGGCTGCGGGCTTTCCTGCTGCCTTCAGCCTCAAAGCCACCCTTTCCCACTTGGCACCGCATCAGGCACAAAAATGGCCTATGGCTGGAAATGTGTCCCATGCCCTAAGAGCCAGCTGGGAAAACTATGCCTTGTTCTAAAGCTCTTTGGGAACCGCTTGCGTAGCCCCACAGACCTGGGGGCTGCAGGCTTTGCTGCTGCCTTCAGCCTCAAAGCCACCCTTTCCCACTGGGCGTCGCGCCAGGCACAAAAATGGCCATACGGCTGGAGATGGGTCCCCCGCCCAAAGAGCCAGCAGGGAAAACTATGCCTTGTTCTAAAGCTCTTTGGGAACCGCTTGCGTAGCCCCACAGACCTGGGGGCTGCGGGCTTTCCTGCTGCCTTCAGCCTCAAAGCCACCCTTTCCCACTTGGCGCCGCATCAGGCACAAAAATGGCCATACGGCTGGAGATGGGTCCCCCGCCCAAAGAGCCAGCAGGGAAAACTATGCCTTGTTCTAAAGCTCTTTGGGAACCGCTTGCGTAGCCCCACAGACCTGGGGGCTGCGGGCTTTCCTGCTGCCTTCAGCCTCGACACCACCCTTTCCCACTACGCACCGCGCCAGGCATAAAAATAGCCATACGACTGGAGATGGGTCCCCCGCCCAAGGAGCCAGCAGGGAAAACTATGCCTTGTTCTAAAGCTCTTTGGGAACCGCTTGCATAGCCCCACAGACCTGGGGGCTGCAGGCTTTGCTGCTGCCTTCAGCCTCAAAGCCACCCTTTCCCACTTGGCGCTGCGCCAGGCACAAAAATGGCCGTATGGCTGGAGATGGGTCCCCCGCCCAAAGAGCCAGCAGGGAAAACTATGCCTTGTTCTAAAGCTCTTTGGGAACCGCTTGCGTAGCCCCACAGACCTGGGGGCTGCGGGCTTTCCTGCTGCCTTCAGCCTCAAAGCCACCCTTTCCCACTTGGCGCCGCGCCAGGCACAAAAATGGCCATACGGCTGGAGATGGGTCCCCCGCCCAAAGAGCCAGCAGGGAAAACTATGCCTTGTTCTAAAGCTCTTTGGGAACCGCTTGCGTAGCCCCACAGACCTGGGGGCTGCGGGCTTTGCTGCTGCCTTCAGCCTCAAAGCCACCCTTTCCCACTTGGCGCCGCATCAGGCAGAAAAATGGCCTATGGCTGGAGATGGGTCCCATGCCCAAAGACCCAGCAAGGAAAACTATGCCTTGTTCTAAAGCTCTTTGGGAACCGCTTGCGTAGCCCCACAGACCTGGGGGCTGCAGGCTTTGCTGCTGCCTTCAGCCTCAAAGCCACCCTTTCCCACTTGGCGCCGCGGTAGGCACAAAAATGGTCTATGGCTGGAGATGGGTCCCCCGCCCAGAGAGCCAGCAGGGAAAACTATGCCTTGTTCTAAAGCTCTTTGGGAACCGCTTGCGTAGCCCCACAGACCTGGGGGCTGCGGGCTTTCCTGCTGCCTTCAGACTCGACACCACCCTTTCCCACTTGGCGCCGCGCCAGGCCCAAAAATGGCCATACGGCTGCAGATGGGTCCCCCGCCCAAAGAACAAGCAGGGAAAACTATGCCTTGTTCTAAAGCTCTTTGGGAACCACTTGCATAGCCCCACAGACCTGGGGGCTGCGGGCTTTCCTGCTGCCTTCAGCCTCAAAGCCACCCTTTCCCACTTGGCGCCGCCCCAGGCATAAAAATGGCCTATGGCTGGAGATGGGTCCCCCGCCCAAGGAGCCGGCAGGGAAAACTATGCCTTGTTCTAAAGCTCTTTGGGAACCGCTTGCGTAGCCCCACAGACCTGGGGGCTGCGGGCTTTCCTGCTGCCTTCAGCCTCGACACCACCCTTTCCCACTACGCACCGCGCCAGGCATAAAAATAGCCATACGACTGGAGATGGGTCCCCCGCCCAAGGAGCCAGCAGGGAAAACTATGCCTTGTTCTAAAGCTCTTTGGGAACCGCTTGCGTAGCCCCACAGACCTGGGGGCTGCAGGCTTTGCTGCTGCCTTCAGCCTCAAAGCCACCCTTTCCCACTTGGCGCTGCGCCAGGTACAAAAATGGCCATACGGCTGGAGATGGGTCCCCCGCCCAAAGAGCCTGCAGGGAAAACTATGCCTTGTTCTAAAGCTCTTTGGGAACCGCTTGCGTAGCCCCACAGACCTGGGGGCTGCGGGCTTTCCTGCTGTCTTCAGCCTCAAAGCCACCCTTTCCCACTTGGCGCTGCGCCAGGCACAAAAATGGCCATACGGCTGGAGATGGGTCCCCCGCCCAAAGAGCCAGCAGGGAAAACTATGCCTTGTTCTAAAGCTCTTTGGGAACCGCTTGCGTAGCCCCACAGACCTGGGGGGTGTGGGCTTTCCTGCTGCCTTCAGCCTCAAAGCCACCCTTTCCCACTTGGCGCCGCACCAGGCACAAAAATGGCCATACGGCTCGAGATGGGTCCCATGCCCAAAGAGCCATCAGGGAAAACTATGCCTTGTTCTAAAGCACTTTGGGAACCGCTTCCATAGCCCCACAGACCTGGGGGCTGCAGGCTTTGCTGCTGCCTTCAGCCTCAAAGCCACCCTTTCCCACTTGGCGCCGCATCAGGCACAAAAATGGCCTCTGGCTGGAGATGGGTCCCATGCCCAAAGACCCAGCAAGGAAAACTATGCCTTGTTCTAAAGCTCTTTGGGAACCGCTTGCGTAGCCCCACAGACCTGGGGGCTGTAGGCTTTGCTGCTGCATTCAGCCTCAAAGCCACCCTTTCCCACTTGGCGCCGCGGTAGGCACAAAAATGGTCTATGGCTGGAGATGGGTCCCATGCCGAAAGAGCCAGCAGGGAAAATTATGCCTTCTTCTAAAGCTCTTTGGGAACCGCTTGCATAGCCCCACAGACCTGGGGGCTGTGGGCCTTCCTGCTGCCTTCAGCCTCGACACCACCCTTTCCCACTTGGCCCCTGGCCACGCACAAAAATGGCCATACGGCTGGAGATGTGTCCCTCGCCCAAAGAGCAAGCAGGGAAAACTATGCCTTGTTCTAAAGCTCTTTGGGAACCGCTTGCGTAGCCCCACAGACCTGGGGGCTGCAGGCTTTCCTGCTGCCTTCAGCCTCGACAGCACCCTTTCCCACTTGCCGCCGCGCCAGGCACAAAAATGGCCATACGGCTGGAGATGGGTCCCCCGCACAGAGAGCCAGCAGGGAAAATTATGCCTTGTTCTAAAGCTCTTTGGGAACCGCTTGCGTAGCCCCACAGACCTGGGGGCTGCGGGCTTTCCTGCTGCCTTCAGCCTCAAAGCCACCCTTTCCCACTTGGCGCCGCATCAGGCACAAAAATGGCCTATGGCTGGATATGGGTCCCATGCCCTAAGAGCCAGCTGGGAAAACTATGCCTTGTTCTAAAGATCTTTGGGAACCGCTTGCGTAGCCCCACAGACCTGGGGGCTGCAGGCTTTGCTGCTGCCTTCAGCCTCAAAGCCACCCTTTCCCACTGGGCGTCGCGCCAGGCACAAAAATGGCCTATGGCTGGAGATGGGTCCCCCGCCCAAAGAGCCAGCAGGGAAAACTATGCCTTGTTCTAAAGCTCTTTGCGAGCCGCTTGCTTGGCCCCACAGACCTGGGGGCTGCAGGCTTTGCTGCTGCCTTCAGACTCGACACCACCCTTTCCCACCTGGCGCCGCGCCAGGCACAAAAATGGCCTATGGCTGGAGATGGGTCCCCCGCCCAAAGAGCCAGCAGGGAAAACTATGCCTTGTTCTAAAGCTCTTTGGGAACCGCTTGCATAGCCCCACAGACCTGGGGGCTGCAGGCTTTCCTGCTGTCTTCAGCCTCAAAGCCACCCTTTCCCACTTGGCGCCCTATCAGGCACAGAAATGGCCATACGACTGGAGATGGGTCCCCCGCCCAAAGAGCCAGCAGGGAAAACTATGCCTTGTTCTAAAGCTCTTTGGGAACCGCTTGCGTAGCCCCACAGACCTGGGGGCTGCGGGCTTTCCTGCTGCCTTCAGACTCGACACCACCCTTTCCCACTTGGCGCCGCGCCAGGCCCAAAAATGGCCATACGGCTGCAGATGGGTCCCCCGCCCAAAGAACAAGCCGGGAAATCTATGCCTTGTTCTAAAGCTCTTTGGGAACCACTTGCATAGCCCCACAGACCTGGGGGCTGCAGGCTTTCCTGCTGCCTTCAGCCTCAAAGCCACCCTTTCCCACTTGGCGCCGCCCCAGGCATAAAAATGGCCTATGGCTGGAGATGGGTCCCCCGCCCAAAGAGCCAGCAGGGAAAACTATGCCTTGTTCTAAAGCTCTTTGGGAACCGCTTGCGTAGCCCCACAGACCTGGGGGCTGCGGGCTTTCCTGCTGCCTTCAGCCTCAAAACCACCCTTTCCCACTTGGCGCCGCGCCAGGCACAAAAATGGCCATACGGCTGGAGATGGGTCCCCCACCCAAGGAGCCAGCAGGGAAAACTATGCCTTGTTCTAAAGCTCTTTGGGAACCGCTTGCGTAGCCCCACAGACCTGGGGCTGCAGGCTTTGCTGCTGCCTTCAGCCTCAAAGCCACCCTTTCCCACTTGGCGCTGCGCCAGGCACAAAAATGGCCATACGGCTGGAGATGGGTCCCCCGCCCAAAGAGCCAGCAGGGAAAACTATGCCTTGTTCTAAAGCTCTTTGGGAACCGCTTGCGTAGCCCCACAGACCTGGGGGCTGCGGGCTTTGCTGCTGCCTTCAGCCTCAAAGCCACCCTTTCCCACTTGGCGCCGCGCCAGGCACAAAAATGGCCATATGGCTGGAGATGGGTCCCCCGCCCAAAGAGCCAGCAGGGAAAACTATGCCTTGTTCTAAAGCTCTTTGGGAACTGCTTGCGTAGCCCCACAGACCTGGGGGCTGCAGGCTTTGCTGCTGCCTTCAGCCTCAAAGCCACCCTTTCCCACTTGGCGCCGCATCAGGCACAAAAATGGCCATATGGCTGGAGATGGGTCCCATGCCCAAAGAGCCAGCAAGGAAAACTATGCCTTGTTCTAAAGCTCTTTGGGAACCGCTTGCTTGGCCCCACAGACCTGGTGGCTGCGGGCTTTGCTGCTGCCTTCAGCCTCAAAGCCACCCTTTCCCACTTGGCGCCGCGCCAGGCACAAAAATGGCCATATGGCTGGAGATGGGTCCCCCGCCCAAAGAGCCAGCAGGGAAAACTATGCCTTGTTCTAAAGCTCTTTGGGAACCGCTTGCGTAGCCCCACAGACCTGGGGGCTGCAGGCTTTGCTGCTGCCTTCAGCCTCAAAGCCACCCTTTCCCACTTGGCGCCGCGCCAGGCACAAAAATGGCCATATGGCTGGAGATGGGTCCCATGCCCAAAGAGCCAGCAAGGAAAACTATGCCTTGTTCTAAAGCTCTTTGGGAACCGCTTGCTTGGCCCCACAGACCTGGGGGCTGCGGGCTTTGCTGCTGCCTTCAGCCTCAAAACCACCCTTTCCCACTTGGCGCTGCGAAAGGCTCAAAAATGGCCATACGGCTGGAGATGGGTCCCCCGCCCAAAGAGCCAGCAGGGAAAACTATGCCTTGTTCTAAAGCTCTTTGGGAACCGCTTGCGTAGCCCCACAGACCTGGGGGCTGCGGGCTTTGCTGCTGCCTTCAGCCTCAAAACCACCCTTTCCCACTTGGCGCCGCGCCAGGCCCAAAAATGGCCATACGGCTGGAGATGGGTCCCCCGCCCAAAGAGCCAGCAGGGAAAAATATGCCTTGTTCTAAAGCTCTTTGGGAACCGCTTGCGTAGCCCCACAGACCTGGGGGCTGCAGGCTTTCCTGCTGCCTTCAGCCTCAAAGCCACCCTTTCCCACTTGGCGCCGCGCCAGGCACAAAAATGGCCATACGGCTGGAGATGGGTCCCATGCCCAAAGAGCCAGCAAGGAAAACTATGCCTTGTTCTAAAGCTCTTTGGGAACCGCTTGCTTGGCCCCACAGACCTGGGGGCTGCGGGCTTTGCTGCTGCCTTCAGCCTCAAAACCACCCTTTCCCACTTGGCGCCGCGAAAGGCTCAAAAATGGCCATACGGCTGGAGATGGGTCCCCCGCCCAAAGAGCCAGCAGGGAAAACTATGCCTTGTTCTAAAGCTCTTTGGGAACCGCTTGCGTAGCCCCACAGACCTGGGGGCTGCGGGCTTTCCTGCTGCCTTCAGACTCGACACCACCCTTTCCCACTTGGCGCCGCGCCAGGCCCAAAAATGGCCATACGGCTGCAGATGGGTCCCCCCGCCCAAAGAGCCAGCAGGGAAAACTATGCCTTGTTCTAAAGCTCTTTGGGAACCGCTTGCGTAGCCCCACAGACCTGGGGGCTGCGGGCTTTGCTGCTGCCTTCAGCCTCAAAGCCACCCTTTCCCACTTGGCGCCGCGCCAGGCACAAAAATGGCCATATGGCTGGAGATGGGTCCCCCGCCCAAAGAGCCAGCAGGGAAAACTATGCCTTGTTCTAAAGCTCTTTGGGAACTGCTTGCGTAGCCCCACAGACCTGGGGGCTGCAGGCTTTGCTGCTGCCTTCAGCCTCAAAGCCACCCTTTCCCACTTGGCGCCGCATCAGGCACAAAAATGGCCATATGGCTGGAGATGGGTCCCATGCCCAAAGAGCCAGCAAGGAAAACTATGCCTTGTTCTAAAGCTCTTTGGGAACCGCTTGCTTGGCCCCACAGACCTGGGGGCTGCGGGCTTTGCTGCTGCCTTCAGCCTCAAAGCCACCCTTTCCCACTTGGCGCCGCGCCAGGCACAAAAATGGCCATATGGCTGGAGATGGGTCCCCCGCCCAAAGAGCCAGCAGGGAAAACTATGCCTTGTTCTAAAGCTCTTTGGGACCGCTTGCGTAGCCCCACAGACCTGGGGGCTGCAGGCTTTGCTGCTGCCTTCAGCCTCAAAGCCACCCTTTCCCACTTGGCGCCGCGCCAGGCACAAAAATGGCCATATGGCTGGAGATGGGTCCCATGCCCAAAGAGCCAGCAAGGAAAACTATGCCTTGTTCTAAAGCTCTTTGGGAAACCGCTTGCTTGGCCCCACAGACCTGGGGGCTGCGGGCTTTGCTGCTGCCTTCAGCCTCAAAACCACCCTTTCCCACTTGGCGCTGCGAAAGGCTCAAAAATGGCCATACGGCTGGAGATGGGTCCCCCGCCCAAAGAGCCAGCAGGGAAAACTATGCCTTGTTCTAAAGCTCTTTGGGAACCGCTTGCGTAGCCCCACAGACCTGGGGGCTGCGGGCTTTGCTGCTGCCTTCAGCCTCAAAACCACCCTTTCCCACTTGGCGCCGCGCCAGGCCCAAAAATGGCCATACGGCTGCAGATGGGTCCCCCGCCCAAAGAGCCAGCAGGGAAAACTATGCCTTGTTCTAAAGCTCTTTGGGAACCGCTTGCGTAGCCCCACAGACCTGGGGGCTGCAGGCTTTCCTGCTGCCTTCAGCCTCAAAACCACCCTTTCCCACTTGGCGCCGCGCCAGGCACAAAAATGGCCATACGGCTGGAGATGGGTCCCATGCCCAAAGAGCCAGCAAGGAAAACTATGCCTTGTTCTAAAGCTCTTTGGGAACCGCTTGCTTGGCCCCACAGACCTGGGGGCTGCGGGCTTTGCTGCTGCCTTCAGCCTCAAAACCACCCTTTCCCACTTGGCGCCGCGAAAGGCTCAAAAATGGCCATACGGCTGGAGATGGGTCCCCCGCCCAAAGAGCCAGCAGGGAAAACTATGCCTTGTTCTAAAGCTCTTTGGGAACCGCTTGCGTAGCCCCACAGACCTGGGGGCTGCGGGGCTTTCCTGCTGCCTTCAGCCTCAAAAACACCCTTTCCCACTTGGCGCCGGGCCAGGCACAAAAATGGCCATACGACTGGAGATGGGTCCCCCGCCCAAAGAGCCAGCAGGGAAAACTATGCCTTGTTCTAAAGCTCTTTGTGAACCGCTTGCGTAGCCGCACAGACCTGGGGCTGCAGGCTTTCCTGCTGTCTTCAGCCTCGACAGCACCCTTTCCCACTTGACGCCGCGCCAGGCACAAAAATGGCCATACGGCTGGAGATGGGTCCCCCGCCCAGAGAGCCAGCAGGGAAAATTATGCCTTGTTCTAAAGCTCTTTGGGAACCGCTTGTGTAGGCCCACAAACCTGGGGGCTGCAGGCTTTCCTGCTGCCTTCAGCCTCAAAGCCACCCTTTCCCACTTGGCGCCGGGGCCAGGCACAAAAATGGCCATACGGCTGGAGATGGGTCCCCCGCCCAAGAGCCAGCAGGGAAAACTATGCCTTGTTCTAAAGCTCTTTGGGAACCGCTTGCTTGGCCCCACAGACCTGGGGGGCTGCAGGCTTTGCTGCTGCCTTCAGACTCGACACCACCCTTTCCCACCTGGCGCCGCGCCAGGCACAAAAATGGCCTATGGCTGGAGATGGGTCCCATGCCCAAAGAGCCAGCAGGGAAAACTATGCCTTGTTCTAAAGCTCTTTGGGAACCGCTTGCATAGCCCCACAGACCTGGGGGCTGCGGGCTTTGCTGCTGCCTTCAGCCTCGACACCACCCTTTCCCACTTGGCGCCGCGCCAGGCACAAAAATGGCCATACGGCTGGAGATGGGTCCACCGCCCAAAGAGCCAGCAGGGAAAACTATGCCTTGTTCTAAAGCTCTTTGGGAACCGCTTGCATAGCCCGACAGACCTGGGGGCTGCAGGCTTTCCTGCTGTCTTCAGCCTCAAAGCCACCCTTTCCCACTTGGCGCCCTATCAGGCACAGAAATGGCCTATGGCTGGAGATGGGTCCCCCGCCCAAAGAGCCAGCAGGGAAAACTATGCCTTGTTCTAAAGCTCTTTGGGAACCGCTTGCGTAGCCCCACAAACCTGGGGGCTGCAGGCTTTCCTGCTGCCTTCAGCCTCAAAGCCACCCTTTCCCACTTGGCGCCGCGCCAGGCACAAAAAATGGCCATACGGCTGGAGATGGGTCCCCCGCCCAAAGAGCCAGCAGGGAAAACTGTGCCTTGTTCTAAAGCTCTTTGGGAACCGCTTGCGTAGCCGCACAGACCTGGGGGCTGCAGGCTTTCCTGCTGCCTTCAGCCTCAAAACGACCCTTTGCCACTACGCACCGCGCCAGCACAAAAATAGATAGACGGCTGGAGATGGGTCCCCCGCCCAAAGAGCCAGCAGGGAAAACTATGCCTTGTTCTAAAGCTCTTTGGGAACCGCTTGCGTAGCCCCACAGACCTGGGGGCTGCAGGCTTTCCTGCTGCCTTCAGCCTCGACAGCACCCTTTCCCACTTGGCGCCGCGCCAGGCATAAAAATAGCCATACGACTGGAGATGGGTCCCCCGCCCAAGGAGCCAGCAGGGAAAACTATGCCTTGTTCTAAAGCTCTTTGGGAACCGCTTGCGTAGCCCCACAAACCTGGGGGCTGCAGGCTTTCCTGCTGCCTTCAGCCTCAAAGCCACCGTTTCCCACTTGGCGCCGGGCCAGGCACAAAAATGGCCATACGGCTGGAGATGGGTCCCCCGCCCAAAGAGCCATCAGGGAAAACTATGCCTTGTTCTAAAGCTCTTTGGGAACCGCTTGCGTAGCCCCACAGACCTGGGGGCTGCAGGCTTTCCTGCTGCCTTCAGCCTCAAAACCACCCCTTTCCCACTTGGCGCCGCATCAGGCACAAAAATGGCCTATGGCTGGAGATGGGTCCCATGCCCAAAGAGCCATCAGGGAAAACTATGCCTTGTTCTAAAGCTCTTTGGGAACCGCTTGCGTAGCCCCACAGACCTGGGGGCTGCGGGCTTTGCTGCTGCCTTCAGCCTCGACACCACCCTTTCCCACTTGGCCCCTGGCCACGCACAAAAATGGCCATACGGCTGGAGATGGGTCCCCCGCCCAGAGAGCCAGGAGGGAAAATTATGCCTTGTTCTAAAGCTCTTTGGAACCGCTTGCGTAGCCCCACAGACCTGGGGGCTGCAGGCTTTCCTGCTGCCTTCAGCCTCAAAACCACCCTTTCCCACTTGGCGCCGCATCAGGCACAAAAATGGCCTATGGCTGGAGATGGGTCCCATGCCCAAAGAGCCATCAGGGAGAAACTATGCCTTGTTCTAAAGCTCTTTGGGAACCGCTTGCGTAGCCCCACAGACCTGGGGGCTGCAGGCTTTCCTGCTGCCTTCAGCCTCAAAGCCACCCTTTCCCACTTGGCGCCCGATCAGGCACAAAAATGGCCTATGGCTGGAGATGGGTCCCATGCCCAAAGAGCCAGCAGGGAAAACTATACCTTGTTCTAAAGCTCTTTGGGAACCGCTTGCGTAGCCCCACAGACCTGGGGGCTGCAGGCTTTCCTGCTACCTTCAGCCTCAAAGCCACCCTTTCCCACTTGGCGTCGCGCTAGGCACAACAATGGCCTATGGCTGGAGATGGGATCCATGCTCTAAGAGCCAGCTGGGAAAACTATGCCTTGTTCTAAAGCTCTTTGGGAACCACTTGCGTAGCCCCACAGACCTGGGGGCTGTGGGCCTTCCTGCTGCCTTCAGCCTCGACACCACCCTTTCCCACTTGGCCCCTGGCCATGCACAAAAATGGCCATACGGCTGGAGATGGGTCCCCCGCCCAAAGAGCCATCAGGGAAAACTATGCCTTGTTCTAAAGCTCTTTGGGAACCGCTTGTGTAGCCGCACAGACCTGGGGGCTGCAGGCTTTCCTGCTGCCTTCAGCCTCAAAGCCACCCTTTCCCACTTGGCGCCGCGCCAGGCTCAAAAATGGCCATACGAGTGGAGATGTTTCCCCCGCCCAAAGAGCCAGCAGGGAAAACTGTGCCTTGTTCTAAAGCTCTTTGGGAACCGCTTGTGTAGCCGCACAGACCTGGGGGCTGCAGGCTTTCCTGCTGCCTTCAGCCTCAAAGCCACCCTTTCCCACTTGGCGCCGCATCAGGCACAAAAATGGCCTATGGCTGGAGATGGGTCCCATGCCCAAAGAGCCAGCAAGGAAAACTATGCCTTGTTCTAAAGCTCTTTGGGAACCGCTTGCGTAGCCCCACAGACCTGGGGGCTGCAGGCTTTCCTGCTGCCTTCAGCCTCAAAGCCACCCTTTCCCACTTGGCGCCGGGCCAGGCACAAAAATGGCCATACGGCTGGAGATGGGTCCCCCGCCCAAAGAGCCATCAGGGAAAACTATGCCTTGTTCTAAAGCTCTTTGGGAACCGCTTGCGTAGCCCCACAGACCTGGGGGCTGCAGGCTTTCCTGCTGTCTTCAGCCTCAAAGCCACCCTTTCCCACTTGGCGCCCTATCAGGCACAAAAATGGCCATACGGCTGGAGATGGGTCCCCCGCCCAAAGAGCCAGCAGGGAAAACTATGCCTTGTTCTAAAGCTCTTTGGGAACCGCTTGCGTAGCCCCACAGACCTGGGGGCTGCGGGCTTTCCTGCTGCCTTCAGCCTCAAAGCCACCCTTTCCCACTTGGCGCCGGGCCAGGCACAAAAATGGCCATACGGCTGGAGATGGGTCCCCCGCCCAAAGAGCCAGCAGGGAAAACTATGCCTTGTTCTAAAGCTCTTTGGGAACCGCTTGCGTAGCCCCACAGACCTGGGGGCTGCAGGCTTTGCTGCTGCCTTAAGCCTCAAAGCCACCCTTTCCCACTTGGCGCCGCATCAGGCACAAAAATGGCCTATGGCTGGAGATTGGTCCCCCGCCCAAAGAGCCAGCAGGGAAAATTATGCCTTGTTCTAAAGCTCTTTGGGAACCGCTTGCGTAGCCCCACAGACCTGGGGGCTGCAGGCTTTCCTGCTGCCTTCAGCCTCAAAGCCACCCTTTCCCACTTGGCGTCGCGCCAGGCACAAAAATGGCCTATGGCTGGAGATGGGTCCCATGCCCAAAGAGCCAGCTGGGAAAATATGCCTTGTTCTAAAGCTCTTTGGGAACCGCTTGCGTAGCCCCACAGACCTTAGGGCTGCAGGCTTTGCTGCTGCCTTCAGCCTCAAAGCCACCCTTTCCCACTTGGCGCCGCGCCAGGCACAAAAATGGCCATACGGCTGGAGATGGGTCCCCCGCCCAAAGAGCCAGCAGGGAAAATTATGCCTTGTTCTAAAGCTCTTTGGGAACCGCTTGCATAGCCCCACAGACCTGGGGGCTGCAGGCTTTCCTGCTGTCTTCAGCCTCAAAACCACCCTTTCCCACTTGGCTCCACGCCAGGCACAAAAATGGCCATACGGCTGGAGATGGGTCCCCCGCCCAAAGAGCCAGCAGGGAAAACTAGGCCTTGTTCTAAAGCTCTTTGGGAACCGCTTGCGTAGCCCCACAGACCTGGGGGCTGCGGGCTTTCCTGCTGCCTTCAGCCTCGACACCACCCTTTCCCACTACGCACCGCGCCAGGCATAAAAATAGCCATACGACTGGAGATGGGTCCCCCGCCCAAGGAGCCAGCAGGGAAAACTATGCCTTGTTCTAAAGCTCTTTGGGAACCGCTTGCGTAGCCCCACAGACCTGGGGGCTGCAGGCTTTGCTGCTGCCTTCAGCCTCAAAGCCACCCTTTCCCACTTGGCGCCGCATCAGGCACAAAAATGGCCTATGGCTGGAGATGGGTCCCATGCCCAAAGACCCAGCAAGGAAAACTATGCCTTGTTCTAAAGCTCTTTGGGAACCGCTTGCGTAGCCCCACAGACCTGGGGGCTGCAGGCTTTGCTGCTGCCTTCAGCCTCAAAGCCACCCTTTCCCACTTGGCGCCGCGCCAGGCACAAAAATGGCCATACGGCTGCAGATGGGTCCCATGCCCAAAGAGCCAGCAGGGAAAACTATGCCTTCTTCTAAAGCTCTTTGGGAACCGCTTGCATAGCCCCACAGACCTCGGGGCTGTGGGCCTTCCTGCTGCCTTCAGCCTCGACACCACCCTTTCCCACTTGGCCCCTGGCCACGCACAAAAATGGCCATACGGCTGGAGATGTGTCCCTCGCCCAAAGAGCCAGCAGGGAAAACTATGCCTTGTTCTAAAGCTCTTTGGGAACCGCTTGCTTAGCCGCACAGACCTGGGGGCTGCAGGCTTTCCTGCTGCCTTCAGCCTCGACAGCACCCTTTCCCACTTGGCGCCGCGCCAGGCACAAAAATGGCCATACGGCTGGAGATGGGTCCCCCGCCCAGAGACCCAGCAGGGAAAATTATGCCTTGTTCTAAAGCTCTTTGGGAACCGCTTGCGTAGCCCCACAGACCTGGGGGCTGCGGGCTTTCCTGCTGCCTTCAGCCTCAAAGCCACCCTTTCCCACTTGGCACCGCATCAGGCACAAAAATGGCCTATGGCTGGAAATGTGTCCCATGCCCTAAGAGCCAGCTGGGAAAACTATGCCTTGTTCTAAAGCTCTTTGGGAACCGCTTGCGTAGCCCCACAGACCTGGGGGCTGCAGGCTTTGCTGCTGCCTTCAGCCTCAAAGCCACCCTTTCCCACTGGGCGTCGCGCCAGGCACAAAAATGGCCATACGGCTGGAGATGGGTCCCCCGCCCAAAGAGCCAGCAGGGAAAACTATGCCTTGTTCTAAAGCTCTTTGGGAACCGCTTGCGTAGCCCCACAGACCTGGGGGCTGCGGGCTTTCCTGCTGCCTTCAGCCTCAAAGCCACCCTTTCCCACTTGGCGCCGCATCAGGCACAAAAATGGCCATACGGCTGGAGATGGGTCCCCCGCCCAAAGAGCCAGCAGGGAAAACTATGCCTTGTTCTAAAGCTCTTTGGGAACCGCTTGCGTAGCCCCACAGACCTGGGGGCTGCGGGCTTTCCTGCTGCCTTCAGCCTCGACACCACCCTTTCCCACTACGCACCGCGCCAGGCATAAAAATAGCCATACGACTGGAGATGGGTCCCCCGCCCAAGGAGCCAGCAGGGAAAACTATGCCTTGTTCTAAAGCTCTTTGGGAACCGCTTGCGTAGCCCCACAGACCTGGGGGCTGCAGGCTTTGCTGCTGCCTTCAGCCTCAAAGCCACCCTTTCCCACTTGGCGCTGCGCCAGGCACGAAAAATGGCCGTATGGCTGGAGATGGGTCCCCCGCCCAAAGAGCCAGCAGGGAAAACTATGCCTTGTTCTAAAGCTCTTTGGGAACCGCTTGCGTAGCCCCACAGACCTGGGGGCTGCGGGCTTTCCTGCTGCCTTCAGCCTCAAAGCCACCCTTTCCCACTTGGCGCCGCGCCAGGCACAAAAATGGCCATACGGCTGGAGATGGGTCCCCCGCCCAAAGAGCCAGCAGGGAAATCCTGGCCTTGTTCTAAAGCACTTTGGGAACCGCTTGCGTAGCCCCACAGACCTGGGGGCTGCGGGCTTTGCTGCTGCCTTCAGCCTCAAAGCCACCCTTTCCCACTTGGCGCCGCATCAGGCACAAAAATGGCCATATGGCTGGAGATGGGTCCCATGCCCAAAGAGCCAGCAAGGAAAACTATGCCTTGTTCTAAAGCTCTTTGGAACCGCTTGCGTAGCCCCACAGACCTGGGGGCTGCAGGCTTTGCTGCTGCCTTCAGCCTCAAAGCCACCCTTTCCCACTTGGCGCCACGGTAGGCACAAAAATGGTCTATGGCTGGAGATGGGTCCCCCGCCCAGAGAGCCAGCAGGGAAAACTATGCCTTGTTCTAAAGCTCTTTGGGAACCGCTTGCGTAGCCCCACAGACCTGGGGGCTGCGGGCTTTCCTGCTGCCTTCAGCCTCGACACCACCCTTTCCCACTTGGCCCCTGGCCACGCACAAAAATGGCCATACGGCTGGAGATGGGTCCCCCGCCCAAAGAGCCAGCAGGGAAAACTATGCCTTGTTCTAAAGCTCTTTGGGAACCGCTTGCGTAGCCCCACAGACCTGGGGGCTGTGGGCTTTCCTGCTGCCTTCAGCCTCAAAGCCACCCTTTCCCACTTGGCGCCGCATCAGGCACAAAAATGGCCATACGACTGGAGATGGGTCCCCCGCCCAAAGAGCCAGCAAGGAAAACTATGCCTTGTTCTAAAGCTCTTTGGGAACCGCTTGCGTAGCCCCCACAGACCTGGGGGCTGCGGGCTTTCCTGCTGCCTTCAGCCTCGACACCACCCTTTCCCACTACGCACCGCGCCAGGCATCAAAATAGCCATACGACTGGAGATGGGTCCCCCGCCCAAGGAGCCAGCAGGGAAAACTATGCCTTGTTCTAAAGCTCTTTGGAACCGCTTGCGTAGCCCCACAGACCTGGGGGCTGCAGGCTTTGCTGCTGCCTTCAGCCTCAAAGCCACCCTTTCCCACTTGGCGCTGCGCCAGGTACAAAAATGGCCATATGGCTGGAGATGGGTCCCCCGCCCAAAGAGCCAGCAGGGAAAACTATGCCTTGTTCTAAAGCTCTTTGTGAACCGCTTGCGTAGCCCCACAGACCTGGGGGCTGCGGGCTTTCCTGCTGCCTTCAGCCTCAAAGCCACCCTTTCCCACTTGGCGCCGCGCCAGGCACAAAAATGGCCATACGGCTGGAGATGGGTCCCCCGCCCAAAGAGCCAGCATGGAAAACTATGCCTTGTTCTAAAGCTCTTTGGGAACCGCTTGCGTAGCCCCACAGACCTGGGGGGTGTGGGCTTTCCTGCTGCCTTCAGCCTCAAAGCCACCCTTTCCCACTTGGCGCCGCACCAGGCACAAAAATGGCCATACGGCTCGAGATGGGTCCCATGCCCAAAGAGCCAGCAGGGAAAACTATGCCTTGTTCTAAAGCACTTTGGGAACCGCTTCCATAGCCCCACAGACCTGGGGGCTGCAGGCTTTGCTGCTGCCTTCAGCCTCAAAGCCACCCTTTCCCACTTGGCGCCGCATCAGGCACAAAAATGGCCTATGGCTGGAGATGGGTCCCATGCCCAAAGACCCAGCAAGGAAAACTATGCCTTGTTCTAAAGCTCTTTGGGAACCGCTTGCGTAGCCCCACAGACCTGGGGGCTGCAGGCTTTGCTGCTGCCTTCAGCCTCAAAGCCACCCTTTCCCACTTGGCGCCCTATCAGGCACAAAAATGGTCTATGGCTGGAGATGGGTCCCATGCCGAAAGAGCCAGCAGGGAAAATTATGCCTTCTTCTAAAGCTCTTTGGGAACCGCTTGCATAGCCCCACAGACCTGGGGGCTGTGGGCCTTCCTGCTGCCTTCAGCCTCGACACCACCCTTTCCCACTTGGCCCCTGGCCACGCACAAAAATGGCCATACGGCTGGAGATGTGTCCCTCGCCCAAAGAGCCAGCAGGGAAAACTATGCCTTGTTCTAAAGCTCTTTGGGAACCGCTTGCGTAGCCGCACAGACCTGGGGGCTGCAGGCTTTGCTGCTGCCTTCAGCCTCAAAGCCACCCTTTCCCACTTGGCGTCGCGCCAGGCACAAAAATGGCCTATGGCGGGAGATGGGTCCCCCGCCCAAAGAGCCAGCAGGGAAAACTATGCCTTGTTCTAAAGCTCTTTGCGAACCGCTTGCTTGGCCCCACAGACCTGGGGGCTGCAGGCTTTGCTGCTGCCTTCAGACTCGACACCACCCTTTCCCACCTGCGCCGCGCCAGGCACAAAAATGGCCTATGGCTGGAGATGGGTCCCCCGCCCAAAGAGCCAGCAGGGAAAACTATGCCTTGTTCTAAAGCTCTTTGGGAACCGCTTGCGTAGCCGCACAGACCTGGGGGCTGCAGGCTTTCCTGCTGTCTTCAGCCTCAAAGCCACCCTTTCCCACTTGGCGCCCTATCAGGCACAGAAATGGCCTATGGCTGGACATGGGTCCGCCGCCCAAAGAGCCAGCAGGGAAAACTATGCTTGTTCTAAAGCTCTTTGGGAACCGCTTGCGTAGCCCCACAGACCTGGGGGCTGCGGGCTTTCCTGCTGCCTTCAGACTCGACACCACCCTTTCCCACTTGGCGCCGCGCCAGGCCCAAAAATGGCCATACGGCTGCAGATGGGTCCCCCGCCCAAAGAACAAGCCGGGAAAACTATGCCTTGTTCTAAAGCTCTTTGGGAACCGCTTGCGTAGCCCCACAGACCTGGGGGCTGCGGGCTTTCCTGCTGCCTTCAGCCTCAAAGCCACCCTTTCCCACTTGGCGCCGCCCCAGGCATAAAAATGGCCTACGGCTGGAGATGGGTCCCCCGCCCAAAGAGCCAGCAGGGAAAACTATGCCTTGTTCTAAAGCTCTTTGGGAACCGCTTGCGTAGCCCCACAGACCTGGGGGCTGCGGGCTTTCCTGCTGCCTTCAGCCTCAAAACCACCCTTTCCCACTTGGCGCTGCGCCAGGCACAAAAATGGCCATACGGCTGGACATGGGTCCCCCGCCCAAAGAGCCAGCAGGGAAAACTATGCCTTGTTCTAAAGCTCTTTGGGAACCGCTTGCGTAGCCCCACAGACCTGGGGGCTGCGGGCTTTGCTGCTGCCTTCAGCCTCAAAGCCACCCTTTCCCACTTGGCGCCGCGCCAGGCACAAAAATGGCCATATGGCTGGAGATGGGTCCCCCGCCCAGAGAGCCAGCAGGGAAAACTATGCCTTGTTCTAAAGCTCTTTGGGAACCGCTTGCGTAGCCCCACAGACCTGGGGGCTGCAGGCTTTCCTGCTGCCTTCAGCCTCAAAGCCACCCTTTCCCACTTGGCGCCGCATCAGGCACAAAAATGGCCATATGGCTGGAGATGGGTCCCATGCCCAAAGAGCCAGCAAGGAAAGCTATGCCTTGTTCTAAAGCTCTTTGGGAACCGCTTGCTTTGCCCCACAGACCTGGGGGCTGCGGGCTTTGCTGCTGCCTTCAGCCTCAAAGCCACCCTTTCCCACTTGGCGCCGCGCCAGGCACAAAAATGGCCATATGGCTGGAGATGGGTCCCCCGCCCAAAGAGCCAGCAGGGAAAACTATGCCTTGTTCTAAAGCTCTTTGGGAACCGCTTGCGTAGCCCCACAGACCTGGGGGCTGCAGGCTTTCCTGCTGCCTTCAGCCTCAAAGCCACCCTTTCCCACTTGGCGCCGCGCCAGGCACAAAAATGGCCATATGGCTGGAGATGGGTCCCATGCCCAAAGAGCCAGCAAGGAAAACTATGCCTTGTTCTAAAGCTCTTTGGGAACCGCTTGCGTAGCCCCACAGACCTGGGGGCTGCAGGCTTTGCTGCTGCCTTCAGCCTCAAAGCCACCCTTTCCCACTTGGCGCCGCGCCAGGCACAAAAATGGCCATACGGCTGGAGATGGGTCCCCCGCCCAAAGAGCCAGCAGGGAAAACTATGCCTTGTTCTAAAGCTCTTTGGGAACCGCTTGCGTAGCCCCACAGACCTGGGGCTGCAGGCTTTGCTGCTGCCTTCAGCCTCAAAGCCACCCTTTCCCACTTGGCGCTGCGCCAGGCACAAAAATGGCCATACGGCTGGAGATGGGTCCCCCCACCCAAAGAGCCAGCAGGGAAAACTATGCCTTGTTCTAAAGCTCTTTGGAACCGCTTGCGTAGCCCCACAGACCTGGGGGCTGCGGGCTTTCCTGCTGCCTTCAGCCTCAAAAACACCCTTTCCCACTTGGCGCCTGGCCAGGCACAAAAATGGCCATACGGCTGGAGATGGGTCCCCCGCCCAAAGAGCCAGCAGGGAAAACTATGCCTTGTTCTAAAGCTCTTTGGGAACCGCTTGCGTAGCCCCACAGACCTGGGGGCTGCAGGTTTTGCTCCTGCCTTCAGCCTCGACACCACCCTTTCCCACTTGGCCCCTGGCCACGCACAAAAATGGCCATACGGCTGGAGATGGGTCCCCCGCCCAAAGAGCCAGCAGGGAAAACTATGCCTTGTTCTAAAGCTCTTGGGAACCGCTTGCGTAGCCCCACAGACCTGGGGGCTGTGGGCTTTCCTGCTGCCTTCAGCCTCAAAGCCACCCTTTCCCACTTGGCGCCGCATCAGGCACAAAAATGGCCATACGACTGGAGATGGGTCCCCCGCCCAAAGAACCAGCAGGGAAAACTATGCCTTGTTCTAAAGCTCTTTGGGAACCGCTTGCGTAGCCCCACAGACCTGGGGGCTGCGGGCTTTCCTGCTGCCTTCAGCCTCGACACCACCCTTTCCCACTACGCACCGCGCCAGGCATAAAAATAGCCATACGACTGGAGATGGGTCCCCCGCCCAAGGAGCCAGCAGGGAAAACTATGCCTTGTTCTAAAGCTCTTTGGGAACCGCTTGCGTAGCCCCACAGACCTGGGGGCTGCAGGCTTTGCTGCTGCCTTCAGCCTCAAAGCCACCCTTTCCCACTTGGCGCTGCGCCAGGTACAAAAATGGCCATATGGCTGGAGATGGGTCCCCCGCCCAAAGAGCCAGCAGGGAAAACTATGCCTTGTTCTAAAGCTCTTTGTGAACCGCTTGCGTAGCCCCACAGACCTGGGGGGTGTGGGCTTTCCTGCTGCCTTCAGCCTCAAAGCCACCCTTTCCCACTTGGCGCCGCGCCAGGCACAAAAATGGCCATACGGCTGGAGATGGGTCCCCCGCCCAAAGAGCCAGCATGGAAAACTATGCCTTGTTCTAAAGCTCTTTGGGAACCGCTTGCGTAGCCCCACAGACCTGGGGGGTGTGGGCTTTCCTGCTGCCTTCAGCCTCAAAGCCACCCTTTCCCACTTGGCGCCGCACCAGGCACAAAAATGGCCATACGGCTCGAGATGGGTCCCATGCCCAAAGAGCCAGCAGGGAAAACTATGCCTTGTTCTAAAGCACTTTGGGAACCGCTTCCATAGCCCCACAGACCTGGGGGCTGCAGGCTTTGCTGCTGCCTTCAGCCTCAAAGCCACCCTTTCCCACTTGGCGCTGCGCCAGGCACAAAAATGGCCATACGGCTGGACATGGGTCCCCCGCCCAAAGAGCCAGCAGGGAAAACTATGCCTTGTTCTAAAGCTCTTTGGGAACCGCTTGCGTAGCCCCACAGACCTGGGGGCTGCGGGCTTTGCTGCTGCCTTCAGCCTCAAAGCCACCCTTTCCCACTTGGCGCCGCGCCAGGCACAAAAATGGCCATATGGCTGGAGATGGGTCCCCCGCCCAAAGAGCCAGCAGGGAAAACTATGCCTTGTTCTAAAGCTCTTTGGGAACCGCTTGCGTAGCCCCACAGACCTGGGGGCTGCAGGCTTTGCTGCTGCCTTCAGCCTCAAAGCCACCCTTTCCCACTTGGCGCCGCATCAGGCACAAAAATGGCCATATGGCTGGAGATGGGTCCCATGCCCAAAGAGCCAGCAAGGAAAACTATGCCTTGTTCTAAAGCTCTTTGGGAACCGCTTGCTTGGCCCCACAGACCTGGGGGCTGCGGGCTTTGCTGCTGCCTTCAGCCTCAAAGCCACCCTTTCCCACTTGGCGCCGCGCCAGGCACAAAAATGGCCATATGGCTGGAGATGGGTCCCCCGCCCAAAGAGCCAGCAGGGAAAACTATGCCTTGTTCTAAAGCTCTTTGGGAACCGCTTGCGTAGCCGCACAGACCTGGGGGCTGCAGGCTTTGCTGCTGCCTTCAGCCTCAAAGCCACCCTTTCCCACTTGGCGCCGCGCCAGGCACAAAAATGGCCATATGGCTGGAGATGGGTCCCATGCCCAAAGAGCCAGCAAGGAAAACTATGCCTTGTTCTAAAGCTCTTTGGGAACCGCTTGCTTGGCCCCACAGACCTGGGGGCTGCGGGCTTTGCTGCTGCCTTCAGCCTCAAAACCACCCTTTCCCACTTGGCGCCGCGAAAGGCTCAAAAATGGCCATACGGCTGGAGATGGGTCCCCCGCCCAAAGAGCCAGCAGGGAAAACTATGCCTTGTTCTAAAGCTCTTTGGGAACCGCTTGCGTAGCCCCACAGACCTGGGGGCTGCGGGCTTTGCTGCTGCCTTCAGCCTCAAAGCCACCCTTTCCCACTTGGCGCCTGGCCAGGCACAAAAATGGCCATACGGCTGGAGATGGGTCCCCCGCCCAAAGAGCCAGCAGGGAAAACTATGCCTTGTTCTAAAGCTCTTTGGGAACCGCTTGCGTAGCCCCACAGACCTGGGGCTGCAGGCTTTGCTGCTGCCTTCAGCCTCAAAGCCACCCTTTCCCACTTGGCGCTGCGCCAGGCACAAAAATGGCCATACGGCTGGAGATGGGTCCCCCACCCAAAGAGCCAGCAGGGAAAACTATGCCTTGTTCTAAAGCTCTTTGGGAACCGCTTGCGTAGCCCCACAGACCTGGGGCTGCAGGCTTTGCTGCTGCCTTCAGCCTCAAAGCCACCCTTTCCCACTTGGCGCTGCGCCAGGCACAAAAATGGCCATACGGCTGGACATGGGTCCCCCGCCCAAAGAGCCAGCAGGGAAAACTATGCCTTGTTCTAAAGCTCTTTGGGAACCGCTTGCGTAGCCCCACAGACCTGGGGGCTGCGGGCTTTGCTGCTGCCTTCAGCCTCAAAGCCACCCTTTCCCACTTGGCGCCGCGCCAGGCACAAAAATGGCCATATGGCTGGAGATGGGTCCCCCGCCCAAAGAGCCAGCAGGGAAAACTATGGCCTTGTTCTAAAGCTCTTTGGGAACCGCTTGCGTAGCCCCACAGACCTGGGGGCTGCAGGCTTTGCTGCTGCCTTCAGCCTCAAAGCCACCCTTTCCCACTTGGCGCCGCATCAGGCACAAAAATGGCCATATGGCTGGAGATGGGGTCCCATGCCCAAAGAGCCAGCAAGGAAAACTATGCCTTGTTCTAAAGCTCTTTGGGAACCGCTTGCTTGGCCCCACAGACCTGGGGGCTGCGGGCTTTGCTGCTGCCTTCAGCCTCAAAGCCACCCTTTCCACTTGGCGCCGCGCCAGGCACAAAAATGGCCATATGGCTGGAGATGGGTCCCCCGCCCAAAGAGCCAGCAGGGAAAACTATGCCTTGTTCTAAAGCTCTTTGGAACCGCTTGCGTAGCCGCACAGACCTGGGGGCTGCAGGCTTTGCTGCTGCCTTCAGCCTCAAAGCCACCCTTTCCCACTTGGCGCCGCGCAAGGCACAAAAATGGCCATATGGCTGGAGATGGGTCCCATGCCCAAAGAGCCAGCAAGGAAAACTATGCCTTGTTCTAAAGCTCTTTGGGAACCGCTTGCTTGGCCCCACAGACCTGGGGGCTGCAGGCTTTCCTGCTGCCTTCAGCCTCAAACCACCCTTTCCCACTTGGCGCCGCGAAAGGCTCAAAAATGGCCATACGGCTGGAGATGGGTCCCCCGCCCAAAGAGCCAGCAGGGAAAACTATGCCTTGTTCTAAAGCTCTTTGGGAACCGCTTGCGTAGCCCCACAGACCTGGGGGCTGCGGGCTTTGCTGCTGCCTTCAGCCTCAAAACCACCCTTTCCCACTTGGCGCCGCGCCAGGCCCAAAATGGCCATACGGCTGCAGATGGGTCCCCCGCCCAAAGAGCCAGCAGGGAAAAATATGCCTTGTTCTAAAGCTCTTTGGGAACCGCTTGCGTAGCCCCACAGACCTGGGGGCTGCAGGCTTTGCTGCTGCCTTCAGCCTCAAAGCCACCCTTTCCCACTTGGCGCCGCGCCAGGCACAAAAATGGCCATACGGCTGGAGATGGGTCCCCCGCCCAAAGAGCCAGCAGGGAAAACTATGCCTTGTTCTAAAGCTCTTTGGGAACCGCTTGCGTAGCCCCACAGACCTGGGGCTGCAGGCTTTGCTGCTGCCTTCAGCCTCAAAGCCACCCTTTCCCACTTGGCGCTGCGCCAGGCACAAAAATGGCCATTACGGCTGGAGATGGGTCCCCCACCCAAAGAGCCAGCAGGGAAAACTATGCCTTGTTCTAAAGCTCTTTGGGAACCGCTTGCGTAGCCCCACAGACCTGGGGGCTGCGGGCTTTCCTGCTGCCTTCAGCCTCAAAAACACCCTTTCCCACTTGGCGCCTGGCCAGGCACAAAAATGGCCATACGGCTGGAGATGGGTCCCCCGCCCAAAGAGCCAGCAGGGAAAACTATGCCTTGTTCTAAAGCTCTTTGGGAACCGCTTGCGTAGCCCCACAGACCTGGGGGCTGCGGGCTTTGCTGCTGCCTTCAGCCTCAAAGCCACCCTTTCCCACTTGGCGCCGCGCCAGGCCCAAAAATGGCCATATGGCTGGAGATGGGTCCCCCGCCCAAAGAGCCAGCAGGGAAAACTATGCCTTGTTCTAAAGCTCTTTGGGAACCGCTTGCGTAGCCCCACAGACCTGGGGGCTGCAGGCTTTCCTGCTGCCTTCAGCCTCAAAGCCACCCTTTCCCACTTGGCGCCGCGCCAGGCCCAAAAATGGCCATATGGCTGGAGATGGGTCCCATGCCCAAAGAGCCAGCAAGGAAAACTATGCCTTGTTCTAAAGCTCTTTGGGAACCGCTTGCTTGGCCCCACAGACCTGGGGGCTGCGGGCTTTGCTGCTGCCTTCAGCCTCAAAACCACCCTTTCCCACTTGGCGCCGCGAAAGGCTCAAAAATGGCCATACGGCTGGAGATGGGTCCCCCGCCCAAAGAGCCAGCAGGGAAAACTATGCCTTGTTCTAAAGCTCTTTGGGAACCGCTTGCGTAGCCCCACAGACCTGGGGGCTGCGGGCTTTGCTGCTGCCTTCAGCCTCAAAACCACCCTTTCCCACTTGCGCCGCGCCAGGCCCAAAAATGGCCATACGGCTGCAGATGGGTCCCCCGCCCAAAGAGCCAGCAGGGAAAAATATGCCTTGTTCTAAAGCTCTTTGGGAACCGCTTGCGTAGCCCCACAGACCTGGGGGCTGCAGGCTTTGCTGCTGCCTTCAGCCTCAAAACCACCCTTTCCCACTTGGCGCCGCGCCAGGCACAAAAATGGCCATACGGCTGGAGATGGGTCCCCCGCCCAAAGAGCCAGCAGGGAAAACTAGGCCTTGTTCTAAAGCTCTTTGGGAACCGCTTGCGTAGCCCCACAGACCTGGGGGCTGCAGGCTTTGCTGCTGCCTTCAGCCTCAAAGCCACCCTTTCCCACTTGGCGCCTGGCCAGGCACAAAAATGGCCATACGGCTGGAGATGGGTCCCCCGCCCAAAGAGCCAGCAGGGAAAACTATGCCTTGTTCTAAAGCTCTTTGGGAACCGCTTGCGTAGCCCCACAGACCTGGGGCTGCAGGCTTTGCTGCTGCCTTCAGCCTCAAAGCCACCCTTTCCCACTTGGCGCTGCGCCAGGCACAAAAATGGCCATACGGCTGGAGATGGGTCCCCCACCCAAAGAGCCAGCAGGGAAAACTATGCCTTGTTCTAAAGCTCTTTGGGAACCGCTTGCGTAGCCCCACAGACCTGGGGCTGCAGGCTTTGCTGCTGCCTTCACCCTCAAAACCACCCTTTCCCACTTGGCGCTGCGCCAGGCACAAAAATGGCCATACGGCTGGACATGGGTCCCCCGCCCAAAGAGCCAGCAGGGAAAACTATGCCTTGTTCTAAAGCTCTTTGGGAACCGCTTGCGTAGCCCCACAGACCTGGGGGCTGCGGGCTTTGCTGCTGCCTTCAGCCTCAAAGCCACCCTTTCCCACTTGGCGCCGCGCCAGGCACAAAAATGGCCATATGGCTGGAGATGGGTCCCCCGCCCAAAGAGCCAGCAGGGAAAACTATGCCTTGTTCTAAAGCTCTTTGGGAACCGCTTGCGTAGCCCCACAGACCTGGGGGCTGCAGGCTTTGCTGCTGCCTTCAGCCTCAAAGCCACCCTTTCCCACTTGGCGCCGCATCAGGCACAAAAATGGCCATATGGCTGGAGATGGGTCCCATGCCCAAAGAGCCAGCAAGGAAAACTATGCCTTGTTCTAAAGCTCTTTGGGAACCGCTTGCTTGGCCCCACAGACCTGGGGGCTGCGGGCTTTGCTGCTGCCTTCAGCCTCAAAGCCACCCTTTCCCACTTGGCGCCGCGCCAGGCACAAAAATGGCCATATGGCTGGAGATGGGTCCCCCGCCCAAAGAGCCAGCAGGGAAAACTATGCCTTGTTCTAAAGCTCTTTGGGAACCGCTTGCGTAGCCGCACAGACCTGGGGGCTGCAGGCTTTGCTGCTGCCTTCAGCCTCAAAGCCACCCTTTCCCACTTGGCGCCGCGCAAGGCACAAAAATGGCCATATGGCTGGAGATGGGTCCCATGCCCAAAGAGCCAGCAAGGAAAACTATGCCTTGTTCTAAAGCTCTTTGGGAACCGCTTGCTTGGCCCCACAGACCTGGGGGCTGCGGGCTTTGCTGCTGCCTTCAGCCTCAAAACCACCCTTTCCCACTTGGCGTCGCGCCAGGCCCAAAAATGGCCATACGGCTGCAGATGGGTCCCCCGCCCAAAGAGCCAGCAGGGAAAAATATGCCTTGTTCTAAAGCTCTTTGGGAACCGCTTGCGTAGCCCCACAGACCTGGGGGCTGCAGGCTTTGCTGCTGCCTTCAGCCTCAAAGCCACCCTTTCCCACTTGGCGCCGCGCCAGGCACAAAAATGGCCATACGGCTGGAGATGGGTCCCCCGCCCAAAGAGCCAGCAGGGAAAACTATGCCTTGTTCTAAAGCTCTTTGGGAACCGCTTGCGTAGCCCCACAGACCTGGGGCTGCAGGCTTTGCTGCTGCCTTCAGCCTCAAAGCCACCCTTTCCCACTTGGCGCTGCGCCAGGCACAAAAATGGCCATACGGCTGGAGATGGGTCCCCCACCCAAAGAGCCAGCAGGGAAAACTATGCCTTGTTCTAAAGCTCTTTGGGAACCGCTTGCGTAGCCCCACAGACCTGGGGGCTGCGGGCTTTCCTGCTGCCTTCAGCCTCAAAAACACCCTTTCCCACTTGGCGCCTGGCCAGGCACAAAAATGGCCATACGGCTGGAGATGGGTCCCCCGCCCAAAGAGCCAGCAGGGAAAACTATGCCTTGTTCTAAAGCTCTTTGGGAACCGCTTGCGTAGCCCCACAGACCTGGGGGCTGCGGGCTTTGCTGCTGCCTTCAGCCTCAAAGCCACCCTTTCCCACTTGGCGCCGCGCCAGGCCCAAAAATGGCCATATGGCTGGAGATGGGTCCCCCGCCCAAAGAGCCAGCAGGGAAAACTATGCCTTGTTCTAAAGCTCTTTGGGAACCGCTTGCGTAGCCCCACAGACCTGGGGGCTGCAGGCTTTCCTGCTGCCTTCAGCCTCAAAGCCACCCTTTCCCACTTGGCGCCGCGCCAGGCCCAAAAATGGCCATATGGCTGGAGATGGGTCCCATGCCCAAAGAGCCAGCAAGGAAAACTATGCCTTGTTCTAAAGCTCTTTGGGAACCGCTTGCGTAGCCCCACAGACCTGGGGGCTGCGGGCTTTGCTGCTGCCTTCAGCCTCAAAACCACCCTTTCCCACTTGGCGCCGCGAAAGGCTCAAAAATGGCCATACGGCTGGAGATGGGTCCCCCGCCCAAAGAGCCAGCAGGGAAAACTATGCCTTGTTCTAAAGCTCTTTGGGAACCGCTTGCGTAGCCCCACAGACCTGGGGGCTGCGGGCTTTGCTGCTGCCTTCAGCCTCAAAACCACCCTTTCCCACTTGGCGCCGCGCCAGGCCCAAAAATGGCCATACGGCTGCAGATGGGTCCCCCGCCCAAAGAGCCAGCAGGGAAAAATATGCCTTGTTCTAAAGCTCTTTGGGAACCGCTTGCGTAGCCCCACAGACCTGGGGGCTGCAGGCTTTGCTGCTGCCTTCAGCCTCAAAACCACCCTTTCCCACTTGGCGCCGCGCCAGGCACAAAAATGGCCATACGGCTGGAGATGGGTCCCCCGCCCAAAGAGCCAGCAGGGAAAACTAGGCCTTGTTCTAAAGCTCTTTGGGAACCGCTTGCGTAGCCCCACAGACCTGGGGGCTGCAGGCTTTGCTGCTGCCTTCAGCCTCAAAGCCACCCTTTCCCACTTGGCGCCTGGCCAGGCACAAAAATGGCCATACGGCTGGAGATGGGTCCCCCGCCCAAAGAGCCAGTAGGGAAAACTATGCCTTGTTCTAAAGCTCTTTGGGAACCGCTTGCGTAGCCCCACAGACCTGGGGGCTGCGGGCTTTGCTGCTGCCTTCAGCCTCAAAGCCACCCTTTCCCACTTGGCGCCGCGCCAGGCCCAAAAATGGCCATATGGCTGGAGATGGGTCCCCCGCCCAAAGAGCCAGCAGGGAAAACTATGCCTTGTTCTAAAGCTCTTTGGGAACCGCTTGCGTAGCCCCACAGACCTGGGGGCTGCAGGCTTTGCTGCTGCCTTCAGCCTCAAAGCCACCCTTTCCCACTTGGCGCCGCATCAGGCACAAAAATGGCCTATGGCTGGAGATGGGTCCCATGCCCAAAGAGCCAGCAAGGAAAACTATGCCTTGTTCTAAAGCTCTTTGGGAACCGCTTGCTTGGCCCCACAGACCTGGGGGCTGCGGGCTTTGCTGCTGCCTTCATCTTCAAAACCACCCTTTCCCACTTGGCGCCGCGCCAGGCTCAAAAATGGCCATACGGCTGGAGATGGGTCCCCCGCCCAAAGAGCCAGCAGGGAAAACTATGCCTTGTTCTAAAGCTCTTTGGGAACCGCTTGCGTAGCCCCACAGACCTGGGGCTGCAGGCTTTGCTGCTGCCTTCAGCCTCAAAGCCACCCTTTCCCACTTGGCGCTGCGCCAGGCACAAAAATGGCCATACGGCTGGAGATGGGTCCCCCGCCCAAAGAGCCAGCAGGGAAAACTATGCCTTGTTCTAAAGCTCTTTGGGAACCGCTTGCGTAGCCCCACAGACCTGGTGGCTGCGGGCTTTCCTGCTGCCTTCAGCCTCAAAAACACCCTTTCCCACTTGGCGCCGCATCAGGCACAAAAATGGCCATACGGCTGGAGATGGGTCCCCCGCCCAAAGAGCCAGCAGGGAAAACTATGCCTTGTTCTAAAGCTCTTTGGGAACCGCTTGCGTAGCCCCACAGACCTGGGGGCTGCGGGCTTTGCTGCTGCCTTCAGCCTCAAAGCCACCCTTTCCCACTTGGCGCCGCGCCAGGCACAAAAATGGCCATATGGCTGGAGATGGGTCCCCCGCCCAAAGAGCCAGCAGGGAAAACTATGCCTTGTTCTAAAGCTCTTTGGGAACCGCTTGCGTAGCCCCACAGACCTGGGGGCTGCAGGCTTTCCTGCTGCCTTCAGCCTCAAAGCCACCCTTTCCCACTTGGCGCCGCATCAGGCACAAAAATGGCCTATGGCTGGAGATGGGTCCCATGCCCAAAGAGCCAGCAAGGAAAACTATGCCTTGTTCTAAAGCTCTTTGGGAACCGCTTGCTTGGCCCCACAGACCTGGGGGCTGCGGGCTTTGCTGCTGCCTTCAGCCTCAAAACCACCCTTTCCCACTTGGCGCCGCGAAAGGCTCAAAAATGGCCATACGGCTGGAGATGGGTCCCCCGCCCAAAGAGCCAGCAGGGAAAACTATGCCTTGTTCTAAAGCTCTTTGGGAACCGCTTGCTTGGCCCCACAGACCTGGGGGCTGCGGGCTTTGCTGCTGCCTTCAGCCTCAAAACCACCCTTTCCCACTTGGCGCCGCGCCAGGCCCAAAAATGGCCATACGGCTGCAGATGGGTCCCCCGCCCAAAGAGCCAGCAGGGAAAACTATGCCTTGTTCTAAAGCTCTTTGGGAACCGCTTGCGTAGCCCCACAGACCTGGGGGCTGCAGGCTTTGCTGCTGCCTTCAGCCTCAAAACCACCCTTTACCACTTGGCGCCGCGCCAGGCACAAAAATGGCCATACGGCTGGAGATGGGTCCCCCGCCCAAAGAGCCAGCAGGGAAAACTATGCCTTGTTCTAAAGCTCTTTGGGAACCGCTTGCGTAGCCCCACAGACCTGGGGCTGCAGGCTTTGCTGCTGCCTTCAGCCTCAAAGCCACCCTTTCCCACTTGGCGCTGCGCCAGGCACAAAAATGGCCATACGGCTGGAGATGGGTCCCCCGCCCAAAGAGCCAGCAGGGAAAACTATGCCTTGTTCTAAAGCTCTTTGGGAACCGATTGCGTAGCCCCACAGACCTGGGGGCTGCAGGCTTTGCTGCTGCCTTCAGCCTCAAAGCCACCCTTTCCCACTGGGCGTCGCGCCAGGCACAAAAATGGCCTATGGCTGGAGATGGGTCCCCCGCCCAAAGAGCCAGCAGGGAAAACTATGCCTTGTTCTAAAGCTCTTTGCGAACCGCTTGCTTGGCCCCACAGACCTGGGGGCTGCAGGCTTTGCTGCTGCCTTCAGACTCGACACCACCCTTTCCCACCTGGCGCTGCGCCAGGCACAAAAATGGCCTATGGCTGGAGATGGGTCCCATGCCCAAAGAGCCAGCAAGGAAAACTATGCCTTGTTCTAAAGCTCTTTGGGAACCGCTTGCATAGCCCCACAGACCTGGGGGCTGCGGGCTTTCCTGCTGCCTTCAGCCTCAAAGCCACCCTTTCCCACTTGGCGCCGCGCCAGGCACAAAAATGGCCATACGGCTGGAGATGGGTCCCCCGCCCAAAGAGCCAGCAGGGAAAACTATGCCTTGTTCTAAAGCTCTTTGGGAACCGCTTGCATAGCCCCACAGACCTGGGGGCTGCAGGCTTTGCTGCTGCCTTCATCCTCAAAACCACCCTTTCCCACTTGGCGCCGCGCCAGGCTCAAAAATGGCCATACGGATGGAGATGGGTCCCCCGCCCAAAGAGCCAGCAGGGAAAACTATGCCTTGTTCTAAAGCTCTTTGGGAACCGCTTGCGTAGCCCCACAGACCTGGGGGCTGCGGGCTTTGCTCCTGCCTTCAGCCTCGACACCACCCTTTCCCACTTGGCTCCGCGCCAGGCACAAAAATGGCCATACGGCTGGAGATGGGTCCCCCGCCCAAAGAGCCAGCAGGGAAAACTATGCCTTGTTCTAAAGCTCTTTGGGAACCGCTTGCGTAGCCCCACAGACCTGGGGGCTGCGGGCTTTCCTGCTGCCTTCAGCCTCAAAGCCACCCTTTCCCACTTGGCGCCGCATCAGGCACAAAAATGGCCATACGGCTGGAGATGGGTCCCCCGCCCAAAGAGCCAGCAGGGAAAACTATGCCTTGTTCTAAAGCTCTTTGGGAACCGCTTGCGTAGCCCCACAGACCTGGGGGCTGCAGGCTTTGCTGCTGCCTTCAGCCTCGACAGCACCCTTTCCCACTTGGCGCTGCGCCAGGCACAAAAATGGCCATATGGCTGGAGATGGGTCCCCCGCCCAAAGAGCCAGCAGGGAAAACTATGCCTTGTTCTAAAGCTCTTTGGGAACCGCTTGCGTAGCCCCACAGACCTGGGGGCTGCGGGCTTTCCTGCTGCCTTCAGCCTCAAAGCCACCCTTTCCCACTTGGCGCCGCGCCAGGCACAAAAATGGCCATACGGCTGGAGATGGGTCCCCCGCCCAAAGAGCCAGCAGGGAAATCCTGGCCTTGTTCTAAAGCACTTTGGGAACCGCTTCCATAGCCCCACAGACCTGGGGGCTGCAGGCTTTGCTGCTGCCTTCAGCCTCAAAACGACCCTTTCCCACTTGGCGCCGCATCAGGCACAAAAATGGCCTATGGCTGGAGATGGGTCCCATGCCCAAAGACCCAGCAAGGAAAACCATGCCTTGTTCTAAAGCTCTTTGGGAACCGCTTGCGTAGCCCCACAGACCTGGGGGCTGCAGGCTTTGCTGCTGCCTTCAGCCTCAAAGCCACCCTTTCCCACTTGGCGCCGCGGTAGGCACAAAAATGGTCTATGGCTGGAGATGGTTCCCATGCCCAAAGAGCCAGCAGGGAAAACTATGCCTTCTTCTAAAGCTCTTTGGGAACCGCTTGCATAGCCCCACAGACCTGGGGGCTGTGGGCCTTCCTGCTGCCTTCAGCCTCGACACCACCCTTTCCCACTTGGCCCCTGGCCACGCACAAAAATGGCCATACGGCTGGAGATGTGTCCCTCGCCCAAAGAGCCAGCAGGGAAAACTATGCCTTGTTCTAAAGCTCTTTGGGAACCGCTTGCGTAGCCCCACAGACCTGGGGGCTGCGGGCTTTCCTGCTGCCTTCAGACTCGACACCACCCTTTCCCACTTGGCGCCGCGCCAGGCCCAAAAATGGCCATACGGCTGCAGATGGGTCCCCCGCCCAAAGAACAAGCAGGGAAAACTATGCCTTGTTCTAAAGCTCTTTTGGAACCACTTGCATAGCCCCACAGACCTGGGGGCTGCGGGCTTTCCTGCTGCCTTCAGCTTCGACACCACCCTTTCCCACTTGGCGCCGCCCCAGGCATAAAAATGGCCTATGGCTGGAGATGGGTCCCCCGCCCAAAGAGCCGGCAGGGAAAACTATGCCTTGTTCTAAAGCTCTTTGGGAACCGCTTGCGTAGCCCCACAGACCTGGGGGCTGCAGGCTTTGCTGCTGCCTTCAGCCTCAAAACCACCCTTTCCCACTTGGCGCCGCGCCAGGCACAAAAATGGCCATACGGCTGGAGATGGGTCCCCCACCCAAAGAGCCAGGAGGGAAAACTCTGCCTTGTTCTAAAGCTCTTTGGGAACCGCTTGCGTAGCCCCACAGACATGGGGCTGCAGGCTTTGCTGTTGCCTTCAGCCTCAAAGCCACCCTTTCCCACTTGGCGCTGCGCCAGGCAAAAAAATGGCCATACGGCTGGACATGGGTCCCCCGCCCAAAGAGCCAGCAGGGAAAACTATGCCTTGTTCTAAAGCTCTTTGGGAACCGCTTGCGTAGCCCCACAGACCTGGGGGCTGCGGGCTTTGCTGCTGCCTTCAGCCTCAAAGCCACCCTTTCCCACTTGGCGCCACGCCAGGCTCAAAAATGGCCATACGGCTGGAGATGGGTCCCCCGCCCAAAGAGCCAGCAGGGAAAACTATGCCTTGTTCTAAAGCTCTTTGGGAACCGCTTGCGTAGCCCCACAGACCTGGGGGCTGCAGGTTTTGCTCCTGCCTTCAGCCTCGACACCACCCTTTCCCACTTGGCCCCTGGCCACGCACAAAAATGGCCATACGGCTGGAGATGGGTCCCCCGCCCAAAGAGCCAGCAGGGAAAACTATGCCTTGTTCTAAAGCTCTTTGGGAACCGCTTGCGTAGCCCCACAGACCTGGGGGCTGCGGGCTTTCCTGCTGCCTTCAGCCTCGACACCACCCTTTCCCACTTGGCGCCGCATCAGGCACAAAAATGGCCATACGACTGGAGATGGGTCCCCCGCCCAAAGAGCCAGCAGGGAAAACTATGCCTTGTTCTAAAGCTCTTTGGGAACCGCTTGCATAGCCCCACAGACCTGGGGGCTGCGGGCTTTCCTGCTGCCTTCAGCCTCGACACCACCCTTTCCCACTACGCACCGCGCCAGGCATAAAAATAGCCATACGACTGGAGATGGGTCCCCCGCCCAAGGAGCCAGCAGGGAAAACTATGCCTTGTTCTAAAGCTCTTTGGGAACCGCTTGCGTAGCCCCACAGACCTGGGGGCTGCAGGGTTTGCTGCTGCCTTCAGCCTCAAAGCCACCCTTTCCCACTTGGCGCTGCGCCAGGTACAAAAATGGCCATATGGCTGGAGATGGGTCCCCCGCCCAAAGAGCCAGCAGGGAAAACTATGCCTTGTTCTAAAGCTCTTTGGGAACCGCTTGCGTAGCCCCACAGACCTGGGGGCTGCGGGCTTTCCTGCTGCCTTCAGCCTCAAAGCCACCCTTTCCCACTTGGCGCCGCATCAGGCACAAAAATGGCCTATGGCTGGAGATGGGTCCCATGCCCAAAAACCCAGCAAGGAAAACTATGCCTTGTTCTAAAGCTCTTTGGGAACCGCTTGCGTAGCCCCACAGACCTGGGGGCTGCAGGCTTTGCTGCTGCCTTCAGCCTCAAAGCCACCCTTTCCCACTTGGCGCCGCGGTAGGCACAAAAATGGTCTATGGCTGGAGATGGGTCCCATGCCCAAAGAGCCAGCAGGGAAAATTATGCCTTCTCCTAAAGCTCTTTGGGAACCGCTTGCATAGCCCCACAGACCTGGGGGCTGTGGGCCTTCCTGCTGCCTTCAGCCTCGACACCACCCTTTCCCACTTGGCCCCTGGCCACGCACAAAAATGGCCATACGGCTGGAGATGTGTCCCTCGCCCAAAGAGCCAGCAGGGAAAACTATGCCTTGTTCTAAAGCTCTTTGGGAACCGCTTGCGTAGCCGCACAGACCTGGGGGCTGCAGGCTTTCCTGCTGCCTTCAGCCTCGACAGCACCCTTTCCCACTTGGCGCCGCGCCAGGCACAAAAATGGCCATACGGCTGGAGATGGGTCCCCCGCCCAAAGAGCCAGCAGGGAAAATTATGCCTTGTTCTAAAGCTCTTTGGGAACCGCTTGCGTAGCCCCACAGACCTGGGGGCTGCGGGCTTTCCTGCTGCCTTCAGCCTCAAAGCCACCCTTTCCCACTTGGCGCCGCATCAGGCACAAAAATGGCCTATGGCTGGATATGGGTCCCATGCCCTAAGAGCCAGCTGGGAAAACTATGCCTTGTTCTAAAGCTCTTTGGGAACCGCTTGCGTAGCCCCACAGACCTGGGGGCTGCAGGCTTTGCTGCTGCCTTCAGCCTCAAAGCCACCCTTTCCCACTGGGCGTCGCGCCAGGCACAAAAATGGCCTATGGCTGGAGATGGGTCCCATGCCCAAAGAGCCAGCAGGGAAAACTATGCCTTGTTCTAAAGCTCTTTGGGAACCGCTTGCGTAGCCCCACAGACCTGGGGGCTGCGGGCTTTGCTGCTGCCTTCAGCCTCAAAACCACCCTTTCCCACTTGGCGCCGCGCCAGGCACAAAAATGGCCATACGGCTGCAGATGGGTCCCCCGCCCAAAGAGCCAGCAGGGAAAACTATGCCTTGTTCTAAAGCTCTTTGGGAACCGCTTGCGTAGCCCCACAGACCTGGGGCTGCAGGCTTTGCTGCTGCCTTCAGCCTCAAAGCCACCCTTTCCCACTTGGCGCTGCGCCAGGCACAAAAATGGCCATACGGCTGGAGATGGGTCCCCCGCCCAAAGAGCCAGCAGGGAAAACTATGCCTTGTTCTAAAGCTCTTTGGGAACCGCTTGCGTAGCCCCACAGACCTGGGGGCTGCGGGCTTTGCTGCTGCCTTCAGCCTCAAAGCCACCCTTTCCCACTTGGCGCTGCGCCAGGCACAAAAATGGCCATACGGCTGGAGATGGGTCCCCCGCCCAAAGAGCCAGCAGGGAAAACTATGCCTTGTTCTAAAGCTCTTTGGGAACCGCTTGCGTAGCCCCACAGACCTGGGGGCTGCGGGCCTTCCTGCTGCCTTCAGCCTCAAAAACACCCTTTCCCACTTGGCGCCTGGCCAGGCACAAAAATGGCCATACGGCTGGAGATGGGTCCCCCGCCCAAAGAGCCAGCAGGGAAAACTATGCCTTGTTCTAAAGCTCTTTGGGAACCGCTTGCGTAGCCCCACAGACCTGGGGGCTGCAGGCTTTGCTGCTGCCTTCAGCCTCAAAGCCACCCTTTCCCACTTGGCGCCGCATCAGGCACAAAAATGGCCTATGGCTGGAGATGGGTCCCATGCCCAAAGAGCCAGCAAGGAAAACTATGCCTTGTTCTAAAGCTCTTTGGGAACCGCTTGCGTAGCCCCACAGACCTGGGGCTGCAGGCTTTGCTGCTGCCTTCAGCCTCAAAGCCACCCTTTCCCACTTGGCGCCGCGCCAGGCACAAAAATGGCCATACGGCTGGAGATGGGTCCCATGCCCAAAGAGCCAGCAGGGAAAACTATGCCTTGTTCTAAAACTCTTTGGGAACCGCTTGCGTAGCCCCACAGACCTGGGGGCTGCAGGCTTTCCTGCTGCCTTCAGCCTCAAAGCCACCCTTTCCCACTTGGCGCCGCGCCAGGCACAAAAATGGCCATACGGCTGGAGATGGGTCCCCCGCCCAAAGAGCCAGGAGGGAAAACTATGCCTTGTTCTAAAGCTCTTTGGGAACCGCTTGCGTAGCCCCACAGACCTGGGGGCTGCAGGCTTTGCTGCTGCCTTCAGCCTCAAAGCCACCCTTTCCCACTTGGCGCCGCGCCAGGCACAAAAATGGCCTATGGCTGGAGATGGGTCCCATGTCCAAAGAGCCATCAGGGAAAACTATGCCTTGTTCTAAAGCTCTTTGGGAACCGCTTGTGTAGCCCCACAGACCTGGGGGCTGCAGGCTTTGCTGCTGCCTTCAGCCTCGACACCACCCTTTCCCACTTGGCGCCGGGCCAGGCACAAAAATGGCCATACGGCTGGAGATGGGTCCACCGCCCAAAGAGCCAGCAGGGAAAACTATGCCTTGTTCTAAAGCTCTTTGGGAACCGCTTGCGTAGCCCCACAGACCTGGGCCTGCGGGCTTTCCTGCTGCCTTCAGCCTCAAAACCACCCTTTCCCACTACGCACCGCGCCAGGCACAAAAATGGCCATACGGCTGGAGATGGTTCCCCTGCCCAAAGAGCCAGCAGGGAAAACTATGCCTTGTTCTAAAGCTCTTTGGGAACCGCTTGCGTAGCCCCACAGACCTGGGGGCTGCAGGCTTTGCTGCTGCCTTCAGCCTCAAAGCCACCCTTTCCCACTTGGCGCCGCATCAGGCACAAAAATGGCCTATGGCTGGAGATGGGTCCCATGCCCAAAGAGCCAGCAAGGAAAACTATGCCTTGTTCTAAAGCTCTTTGGGAACCGCTTGCTTGGCCCCACAGACCTGGGGGCTGCGGGCTTTGCTGCTGCCTTCAGCCTCAAAACCACCCTTTCCCACTTGGCGCCGCGAAAGGCTCAAAAATGGCCATACGGCTGGAGATGGGTCCCCCGCCCAAAGAGCCAGCAGGGAAAACTATGCCTTGTTCTAAAGCTCTTTGGGAACCGCTTGCGTAGCCCCACAGACCTGGGGGCTGCGGGCTTTGCTGCTGCCTTCAGCCTCAAAACCACCCTTTCCCACTTGGCGCCGCGCCAGGCACAAAAATGGCCATACGGCTGGAGATGGGTCCCCCGCCCAAAGAGCCAGCAGGGAAAACTATGCCTTGTTCTAAAGCTCTTTGGGAACCGCTTGCGTAGCCCCACAGACCTGGGGGCTGCAGGCTTTGCTGCTGCCTTCAGCCTCAAAGCCACCCTTTCCCACTTGGCGCTGCGCCAGGCACAAAAATGGCCATACGGCTGGAGATGGGTCCCCCGCCCAAAGAGCCAGCAGGGAAAACTATGCCTTGTTCTAAAGCTCTTTGGGAACCGCTTGCGTAGCCCCACAGACCTGGGGGCTGCGGGCTTTCCTGCTGCCTTCAGCCTCAAAAACACCCTTTCCCACTTGGCGCCTGGCCAGGCACAAAAATGGCCATACGGCTGGAGATGGGTCCCATGCCCAAAGAGCCAGCAAGGAAAACTATGCCTTGTTCTAAAGCTCTTTGGGAACCGCTTGCGTAGCCCCACAGACCTGGGGCTGCAGGCTTTGCTGCTGCCTTCAGCCTCAAAGCCACCCTTTCCCACTTGGCGCCGCGCCAGGCACAAAAATGGCCATACGGCTGGAGATGGGTCCCATGCCCAAAGAGCCAGCAGGGAAAACTATGCCTTGTTCTAAAGCTCTTTGGGAACCGCTTGCGTAGCCCCACAGACCTGGGGGCTGCAGGCTTTCCTGCTGCCTTCAGCCTCAAAGCCACCCTTTCCCACTTGGCGCCGCGCCAGGCACAAAAATGGCCATACGGCTGGAGATGGGTCCCCCGCCCAAAGAGCCAGGAGGGAAAAATATGCCTTGTTCTAAAGCTCTTTGGGAACCGCTTGCGTAGCCCCACAGACCTGGGGGCTGCAGGCTTTGCTGCTGCCTTCAGCCTCAAAGCCACCCTTTCCCACTTCGCGCCCTATCAGGCACAAAAATGGCCTATGGCTGGAGATGGGTCCCATGTCCAAAGAGCCATCAGGGAAAACTATGCCTTGTTCTAAAGCTCTTTGGGAACCGCTTCCTTGGCCCCACAGACCTGGGGGCTGCAGGCTTTGCTGCTGCCTTCAGCCTCGACACCACCCTTTCCCACTTGGCGCCGGGCCATGCACAAAAATGGCCATACGGCTGGAGATGGGTCCCCCGCCCAAAGAGCCAGCAGGGAAAACTATGCCTTGTTCTAAAGCTCTTTGGGAACCGCTTGCGTAGCCCCACAGACCTGGGCCTGCGGGCTTTCCTGCTGCCTTCAGCCTCAAAACCACCCTTTCCCACTACGCACCGCGCCAGGCACAAAAATGGCCATACGGCTGGAGATGGTTCCCCTGCCCAAAGAGCCAGCAGGGAAAACTATGCCTTGTTCTAAAGCTCTTTGGGAAACGCTTGCGTAGCCCCACAGACCTGGGGGCTGCGGGCTTTCCTGCTGCCTTCAGCCTCAAAACGACCCTTTGCCACTACGCAACGCGCCAGGCACAAAAATAGCTAGACGGCTGGAGATGGGTCCCCCACCCAAAGAGCCAGCAGGGAAAACTATGCCTTGTTCTAAAGCTCTTTGGGAACCGGTTGCGTAGCCGCACAGACCTGGGGGCTGCAGGCTTTCCTGCTGCCTTCAGCCTCGACAGCACCCTTTCCCACTTGGCTTCACGCCAGGCACAAAAATGGCCTATGGCTGGAGATGGGTCCCCCGCCCTAAGAGCCAGCAGGGAAAACTATGCCTTGTTCTAAAGCTCTTTGGGAACCGCTTGCGTATCCCCACAGACCTGGGGGCTGCAGGCTTTCCTGCTGCCTTCAGCCTCAAAGCCACCCTTTCCCACCTGGCGCCGCGCCAGGCTCAAAAATGGCCATACGGCTGGAGATGGGTCCCCCGCCCAAAGAGCCAGCAGGGAAAACTATGCCTTGTTCTAAAGCTCTTTGGGAACCGCTTGCGTAGCCCCACAGACCTGGGGGCTGCGGGCTTTCCTGCTGCCTTCAGCCTCGAAGCCACCCTTTCCCACTTGGCGCCGCGCCAGGCACAAAAATGGCCATATGGTTGGAGATGGGTCCCCCGCCCAAAGAGCCAGCAGGGAAAACTATGCCTTGTTCTAAAGCTCTTTGGGAACCGCTTGCGTAGCCCCACAGACCTGGGGGCTGCGGGCTTTCCTGCTGCCTTCAGCCTCAAAACCACCCTTTCCCACCTCGCACCACGCCAGGCATAAAAATAGCCATATGACTGGAGATGGGTCCCCCGCCCAAAGAGCCAGCAGGGAAAACTATGCCTTGTTCTAAAGCTCTTTGGGAACCACTTGCGTAGCCCCACAGACCTGGGGGCTGCAGGCTTTCCTGCTGCCTTCAGCCTCGACAACACCCTTTCCCACTTGGCGTCGCGCCAGGCACAAAAATGGCCTATGGCTGGATATGGGTCTCCCGCCCAAAGAGCCAGCAGGGAAAACTATGCCTTGTTCTAAAGCTCTTTGGGAACCGCTTGCGTAGCCCCACAGACCTGGGGGCTGCGGGCTTTCCTGCTGCCTTCAGCCTCAAAGCCACCCTTTCCCACTTGGTGCTTCGCCAGGCATAAAAATGGCCATACGACTGGAGATGGGTCCCCCGCCCAAAGAGCCAGCAGGGAAAACTATGCCTTGTTCTAAAGCTCTTTGGGAACCGCTTGCGTAGCCCCACAGACCTGGGGGCTGCAGGCTTTCCTGCTGCCTTCAGCCTCAAAGCCACCCTTTCCCACTTGGCGTCGCGCCAGGCACAAAAATGGCCTATGGCTGGAGATGGGTCCCATGCCCAAAGAGCCAGCAGGGAAAACTATGCCTTGTTCTAAAGCTCTTTGGGAACCGCTTGCGTAGCCCCACAGACCTGGGGGCTGCAGGCTTTCCTGCTGCCTTCAGCCTCGACACCACCCTTTCCCACTTGGCGCCGCGCCAGGCACAAAAATGGCCATACGGCTGGAGATGGGTCCCCCGCCCAAAGAGCCAGCAGGGAAAACTATGCCTTGTTCTAAAGCTCTTTGGGAACCACTTGCGTAGCCCCACAGACCTGGGGGCTGCAGGCTTTGCTGCTGCCTTCAGCCTCAAAGCCACCCTTTCCCACTTCGCGCCGCATCAGGCACAAAAATGGCCTATGGCTGGAGATGGGTCCCCCGCCCAAAGAGCCAGCAGGGAAAATTATGCCTTGTTCTAAAGCTCTTTGGGAACCGCTTGCGTAGCCCCACAGACCTGGGGCTGCGGGCTTTCCTGCTGACTTCAGCCTTGACACCACCCTTTCCCACTTGGCGCCGCGCCAGGCACAAAAATGGCCATACGGCTGGAGATGGGTCCCATACCCAAAGAGCCATCAGGGAAAACTATGCCTTGTTCTAAAGCTCTTTGGGAACCGCTTGCTTGGCCCCACAGACCTGGGGGCTGCAGGCTTTCCTGCTGCCTTCAGCCTCAAAGCCACCCTTTCCCACTTGGCGCCGCGCCAGGCACAAAAATGGCCATACGGCTGGAGATGGGTCCCCTGCCAAAAGAGCCAGCAGGGAAAACTATGCCTTGTTCTAAAGCTCTTTGGGAACCGCTTGCGTAGCCCCACAGACCTGGGCCTGCGGGCTTTCCTGCTGCCTTCAGCCTCAAAACGACCCTTTGCCACTACGCACCGCGCCAGGCACAAAAATAGCTAGACGGCTGGAGATGGGTCCCCCACCCAAAGAGCCAGCAGGGAAAACTATGCCTTGTTCTAAAGCTCTTTGGGAACCGGTTGCGTAGCCGCACAGACCTGGGGGCTGCAGGCTTTCCTGCTGCCTTCAGCCTCGACAGCACCCTTTCCCACTTGGCTACACGCCAGGCACAAAAATGGCCTATGGCTGGAGATGGGTCCCCCGCCCTAAGAGCCAGCAGGGAAAACTATGCCTTGTTCTAAAGCTCTTTGGGAACCGCTTGCGTAGCCCCACAGACCTGGGGGCTGCAGGCTTTCCTGCTGCCTTCAGCCTCAAAGCCACCCTTTCCCACCTGGCGCCGCGCCAGGCTCAAAAATGGCCATACGGCTGGAGATGGGTCCCCCGCCCAAAGAGCCAGCAGGGAAAACTATGCCTTGTTCTAAAGCTCTTTGGGAACCGCTTGCGTAGCCCCACAGACCTGGGGGCTGCGGGCTTTGCTGCTGCCTTCAGCCTCGAAGCCACCCTTTCCCACTTGGCGCCGCACCAGGCACAAAAATGGCCATATGGTTGGAGATGGGTCCCCCGCCCAAAGAGCCAGCAGGGAAAACTATGCCTTGTTCTAAAGCTCTTTGGGAACCGCTTGCGTAGCCCCACAGACCTGGGGGCTGCAGGCTTTCCTGCTGCCTTCAGCCTCAAAGCCACCCTTTCCCACTTGGCGTCGCGCCAGGCACAAAAATGGCCTATGGCTGGAGATGGGTCCCATGCCCAAAGAGCCAGCAGGGAAAACTATGCCTTGTTCTAAAGCTCTTTGGGAACCGCTTGCGTAGCCCCACAGACCTGGGGGCTGCAGGCTTTCCTGCTGCCTTCAGCCTCAAAACCACCCTTTCCCACTACGCACCGCGCCAGGCACAAAAATGGCCATACGGCTGGAGATGGGTCCCCCGCCCAAAGAGCCAGCAGGGAAAACTATGCCTTGTTCTAAAGCTCTTTGGGAACCACTTGCGTAGCCCCACAGACCTGGGGGCTGCAGGCTTTCCTGCTGCCTTCAGCCTCGACAACACCCTTTCCCACTTGGCGTCGCGCTAGGCACAAAAATGGCCATATGGCTGGAGATGGGTCCCCCGTCCGAAGAGCCAGCAGGGAAAACTATGCCTTGTTCTAAAGCTCTTTGGGAACCGCTTGCGTAGCCCCACAGACCTTAGGGCTGCAGGCTTGGCTCCTGCCTTCAGCCTCGACACCACCCTTTCCCACTTGGCGTCGCTCCAGGCACAAAAATGGCCTATGGCTGGAGATGGGTCCCATGCCCAAAGAGCCAGCAGGGAAAACTATGCCTTGTTCTAAAGCTCTTTGGGAACCACTTGCGTAGCCCCACAGACCTGGGGGCTGCAGGCTTTCCTGCTGCCTTCAGCCTCGACAACACCCTTTCCCACTTGGCGTCGCGCCAGGCACAAAAATGGCCTATGGCTGGATATGGGTCTCCCGCCCAAAGAGCCAGCAGGGAAAACTATGCCTTGTTCTAAAGCTCTTTGGGAACCGCTTGCGTAGCCCCACAGACCTGGGGGCTGCGGGCTTTCCTGCTGCCTTCAGCCTCAAAGCCACCCTTTCCCACTTGGTGCTTCGCCAGGCATAAAAATGGCCATACGACTGGAGATGGGTCCCCCGCCCAAAGAGCCAGCAGGGAAAACTATGCCTTGTTCTAAAGCTCTTTGGGAACCGCTTGCGTAGCCCCACAGACCTGGGGGCTGCAGGCTTTCCTGCTGCCTTCAGCCTCGACACCACCCTTTCCCACTTGGCGCCGCGCCAGGCACAAAAATGGCCATACGGCTGGAGATGGGTCCCCCGCCCAAAGAGCCAGCAGGGAAAACTATGCCTTGTTCTAAAGCTCTTTGGGAACCACTTGCGTAGCCGCACAGACCTGGGGGCTGCAGGCTTTGCTGCTGCCTTCAGCCTCAAAGCCACCCTTTCCCACTTCGCGCCGCATCAGGCACAAAAATGGCCTATGGCTGGAGATGGGTCCCCCGCCCAAAGAGCCAGCAGGGAAAATTATGCCTTGTTCTAAAGCTCTTTGGGAACCGCTTGCGTAGCCCCACAGACCTGGGGCTGCGGGCTTTCCTGCTGACTTCAGCCTTGACACCACCCTTTCCCACTTGGCGCCGCGCCAGGCACAAAAATGGCCATACGGCTGGAGATGGGTCCCATACCCAAAGAGCCATCAGGGAAAACTATGCCTTGTTCTAAAGCTCTTTGGGAACCGCTTGCTTGGCCCCACAGACCTGGGGGCTGCAGGCTTTCCTGCTGCCTTCAGCCTCAAAGCCACCCTTTCCCACTTGGCGCCGCGCCAGGCACAAAAATGGCCATACGGCTGGAGATGGGTCCCCTGCCAAAAGAGCCAGCAGGGAAAACTATGCCTTGTTCTAAAGCTCTTTGGGAACCGCTTGCGTAGCCCCACAGACCTGGGCCTGCGGGCTTTCCTGCTGCCTTCAGCCTCAAAACGACCCTTTGCCACTACGCACCGCGCCAGGCACAAAAATAGCTAGACGGCTGGAGATGGGTCCCCCACCCAAAGAGCCAGCAGGGAAAACTATGCCTTGTTCTAAAGCTCTTTGGGAACCGGTTGCGTAGCCGCACAGACCTGGGGGCTGCAGGCTTTCCTGCTGCCTTCAGCCTCGACAGCACCCTTTCCCACTTGGCTACACGCCAGGCACAAAAATGGCCTATGGCTGGAGATGGGTCCCCCGCCCTAAGAGCCAGCAGGGAAAACTATGCCTTGTTCTAAAGCTCTTTGGGAACCGCTTGCGTAGCCCCACAGACCTGGGGGCTGCAGGCTTTGCTGCTGCCTTCAGCCTCAAAGCCACCCTTTCCCACCTGGCGCCGCGCCAGGCTCAAAAATGGCCATACGGCTGGAGATGGGTCCCCCGCCCAAAGAGCCAGCAGGGAAAACTATGCCTTGTTCTAAAGCTCTTTGGGAACCGCTTGCGTAGCCCCACAGACCTGGGGGCTGCGGGCTTTGCTGCTGCCTTCAGCCTCGAAGCCACCCTTTCCCACTTGGCGCCGCACCAGGCACAAAAATGGCCATATGGTTGGAGATGGGTCCCCCGCCCAAAGAGCCAGCAGGGAAAACTATGCCTTGTTCTAAAGCTCTTTGGGAACCGCTTGCGTAGCCCCACAGACCTGGGGGCTGCAGGCTTTCCTGCTGCCTTCAGCCTCAAAGCCACCCTTTCCCACTTGGCGTCGCGCCAGGCACAAAAATGGCCTATGGCTGGAGATGGGTCCCATGCCCAAAGAGCCAGCAGGGAAAACTATGCCTTGTTCTAAAGCTCTTTGGGAACCGCTTGCGTAGCCCCACAGACCTGGGGGCTGCAGGCTTTCCTGCTGCCTTCAGCCTCAAAACCACCCTTTCCCACTACGCACCGCGCCAGGCACAAAAATGGCCATACGGCTGGAGATGGGTCCCCCGCCCAAAGAGCCAGCAGGGAAAACTATGCCTTGTTCTAAAGCTCTTTGGGAACCGCTTGCTTGGCCCCACAGACCTGGGGGCTGCGGGCTTTCCTGCTGCCTTCAGCCTCAAAGCCACCCTTTCCCACTTGGCGCCGCGCCATGCACAAAAATGGCCATACGGCTGGAGATGGGTCCCCCGCCCAAAGAGCCAGCAGGGAAAACTATGCCTTGTTCTAAAGCTCTTTGGGAACCGCTTGCGTAGCCCCACAGACCTGGGGGCTGCGGGCTTTCCTGCTGCCTTCAGCCTCAAAGCCACCCTTTCCCACTTGGCGCCGCATCAGGCACAAAAATGGCCTATGGCTGGAGATGGGTCCCATGCCCAAAGAGCCAGCAAGGAAAACTATGCCTTGTTCTAAAGCTCTTTGGGAACCGCTTGCGTAGCCCCACAGACCTGGGGGCTGCAGGCTTTGCTGCTGCCTTCAGCCTCCAAGCCACCCTTTCCCACTTGGCGTCGCGCTAGGCACAAAAATGGCCATATGGCTGCAGATGGGTCCCCCGTCCGAAGAGCCAGCAGGGAAAACTATGCCTTGTTCTAAAGCTCTTTGGGAACCGCTTGCGTAGCCCCACAGACCTTAGGGCTGCAGGCTTGGCTCCTGCCTTCAGCCTCGACACCACCCTTTCCCACTTGGCGTCGCTCCAGGCACAAAAATGGCCTATGGCTGGAGATGGGTCCCATGCCCAAAGAGCCAGCAGGGAAAACTATGCCTTGTTCTAAAGCTCTTTGGGAACCGCTTGCGTAGCCCCACAAACCTGGGGGCTGCAGGCTTTCCTGCTGCCTTCAGCCTCAAAGCCACCCTTTCCCACTTGGCGCCGCATCAGGCACAAAAATGGCCCATGGCTGGAGATGGGTCCCATGCCCAAAGAGCCATCAGGGAAAACTATGCCTTGTTCTAAAGCTCTTTGGGAACCGCTTGCGTGGCCCCACAGACCTGGGGGCTGCAGGCTTTGCTGCTGCCTTCAGCCTCAAAGACACCTTTTCCCACTTGGCGCCGCGCCAGGCACAAAAATGGCCATACGGCTGGAGATGGGTCCCATGCCCAAAGAGCCAGCAGGGAAAACTATGCCTTGTTCTAAAGCTCTTTGGGAACCGCTTGCGTAGCCCCACAGACCTGGGGGCTGCAGGCTTTGCTGCTGCCTTCAGCCTCGACACCACCCTTTCCCACTTGGCACCGCGCCAGGTACAAAAATGGCCTGTGGCTGGAGATGGGTCCCATGCCCAAAGAGCCATCAGGGAAAACTATGCCTTGTTCTAAAGCTCTTTGGGAACCGCTTGCGTAGCCCCACAGACCTGGGGGCTGCAGGCTTTCCTGCTGCCTTCAGCCTCGACACCACCCTTTCCCACTTGGCGCCGCGCCAGGCACAAAAATGGCCATACGGCTGGAGATGGGTCCCCCGCCCAAAGAGCCAGCAGGGAAAACTATGCCTTGTTCTAAAGCTCTTTGGGAACCGCTTGCGTAGCCCCACAGACCTGGGGGCTGCAGGCTTTCCTGCTGCCTTCAGCCTCAAAGCCACCCTTTCCCACTTGGCGCCGCATCAGGCACAAAAATGGCCTATGGCTGGAGATGGGTCCCATGCCCAAAGAGCCAGCAAGGAAAATTATGCCTTGTTCTAAAGCTCTTTGGGAACCGCTTGCGTAGCCCCACAGACCTGGGGGCTGTGGGCTTTGCTGCTGCATTCAGCCTCAAAGCCACCCTTTCCCACTTGGCGTCGCGCTAGGCACAAAAATGGCCATACGGCTGGAGATGGGTCCCCCGCCCAAAGAGCCAGCAGGGAAAACTATGCCTTGTTCTAAAGCTCTTTGGGAACCGCTTGCGTAGCCCCACAGACCTGGGGGCTGCAGGCTTTCCTGCTGCCTTCAGACTCGACAACACCCTTTCCCACTTGGCGCCGCGCCAGGCTCAAAAATGGCCATACGGCTGGAGATGGGTCCCCCGCCCAAAGAGCCAGCAGGGAAAACTAGGCCTTGTTCTAAAGCTCTTTGGGAACCGCTTGCGTAGCCCCACAGACCTGGGGGCTGCAGGCTTTGCTGCTGCCTTCAGCCTCAAAGCCACCCTTTCCCACTTGGCGCCCTATCAGGCACAAAAATGGCCTATGGCTGGAGATGGGTCCCATGCCCAAAGAGCCATCAGGGAAAACTATGCCTTGTTCTAAAGCTCTTTGGGAACCGCTTGCGTAGCCCCACAGACCTGGGGGCTGTGGGCTTTCCTGCTGCCTTCAGCCTCAAAACCACCCTTTCCCACTTGGCGCCGCATCAGGCACAAAAATGGCCATACGGCTGGAGATGGGTCCCCCGCCCAAAGAGCCAGCAGGGAAAACTATGCCTTGTTCTAAAGCTCTTTGGGAACCGCTTGCATAGCCCCACAGACCTGGGGGCTGCAGGCTCTCCTGCTGCCTTCAGCCTCGACACCACACTTTCCCACTTGGCGCCGCGCCAGGAACAAAAATGGCCATAAGGCTGGAGATGGGTCCCATGCCCAAAGAGCCAGCAGGGAAAACTATGCCTTGTTCTAAAGCTCTTTGGGAACCGCTTGCGTAGCCCCACAGACCTGGGGGCTGCAGGCTTTGCTGCTGCCTTCAGCCTCAAAGCCACCCTTTCCCGCTTGGCGCCGGGCCAGGCACAAAAATGGCCATACGGCTGCAGATGGGTCCCCCGCCCAAAGAACAAGCAGGGAAAACTATGCCTTGTTCTAAAGCTCTTTGGGAACCGCTTGCGTAGCCCCACAGACCTGGGGGCTGCAGGCTTTGCTGCTGCCTTCAGCCTCGACACCACCCTTTCCCACTCGGCACCGTGCCAGGTACAAAAATGGCCTGTGGCTGGAGATGGGTCCCATGCCCAAAGAGCCATCAGGGAAAACTATGCCTTGTTCTAAAGCTCTTTGGGAACCGCTTGCGTAGCCCCACAGACCTGGGGGCTGCAGGCTTTCCTGCTGCCTTCAGACTCGACACCACCCTTTCCCACTTGGCGCCGCGCCAGGCTCAAAAAAGGCCATATGTCTGGAGATGGGTCCCCCGCCCAAGGAGCCAGCAGGGAAAACTATGCCTTGTTCTAAAGCTCTTTGGGAACCGCTTGCGTAGCCCCACAGACCTGGGGGCTGCAGGCTTTCCTGCTGCCTTCAGCCTCAAAGCCACCCTTTCCCACTTGGCGTCGCGCCAGGCACAAAAATGGCCTATGGCTGGAGATGGGTCCCATGCCCAAAGAGCCAGCAGGGAAAACTATGCCTTGTTCTAAAGCTCTTTGGGAACCGCTTGCGTAGCCCCACAGAACTGGGGGCTGCAGGCTTTCCTGCTGCCTTCAGCCTCAAAACCACCCTTTCCCACTTGGCGCCGCGCCAGGCACAAAAATGGCCATACGGCTGGAGATGGGTCCCCCGCCCAAAGAGCCAGCAGGGAAAACTATGCCTTGTTCTAAAGCTCTTTGGGAACCGCTTGCTTGGCCCCACAGACCTGGGGGCTGCAGGCTTTCCTGCTGCCTTCAGCCTCGACACCACCCTTTCCCACTTGGCGCCGCGCCAGGCACAAAAATGGCCATACGGCTGGAGATGGGTCCCCCGCCCAAAGAGCCAGCAGGGAAAACTATGCCTTGTTCTAAAGCTCTTTGGGAACCACTTGCGTAGCCGCACAGACCTGGGGGCTGCAGGCTTTGCTGCTGCCTTCAGCCTCAAAGCCACCCTTTCCCACTTGGCGCCGCATCAGGCACAAAAATGGCCTATGGCTGGAGATGGGTCCCCCGCCCAAAGAGCCAGCAGGGAAAATTATGCCTTGTTCTAAAGCTCTTTGGGAACCGCTTGCGTAGCCCCACAGACCTGGGGGCTGCGGGCTTTCCTGCTGCCTTCAGCCTTGACACCACCCTTTCCCACTTGGCGCCGCGCCAGGCACAATAATGGCCATACGGCTGGAGATGGGTCCCCCGCCCAAAGAGCCAGCAGGGAAAACTATGCCTTGTTCTAAAGCTCTTTGGGAACCGCTTGCGTAGCCCCACAGGCCTGGGCCTGCGGGCTTTGCTGCTGCCTTCAGCCTCAAAGCCACCCTTTCCCACTTGGCGCCGGGCCAGGCACAAAAATGGCCTATGGCTGGAAATGTGTCCCATGCCCAAAGAGCCAGCAAGGAAAACTATGCCTTGTTCTAAAGCTCTTTGGGAACCGCTTGCGTAGCCCCACAGACCTGGGGGCTGCAGGCTTTGCTGCTGCCTTCAGCCTCAAAGCCACCCTTTCCCACTTGGCGCCGCATCAGGCACAAAAATGGCCTATGGCTGGAGATGGGTCCCCCGTCCGAAGAGCCAGCAGGGAAAACTATGCCTTGTTCTAAAGCTCTTTGGGAACCGCTTGCGTAGCCCCACAGACCTTAGGGCTGCAGGCTTGGCTCCTGCCTTCAGCCTCGACACCACCCTTTCCCACTTGGCGTCGCTCCAGGCACAAAAATGGCCTATGGCTGGAGATGGGTCCCATGCCCAAAGAGCCAGCAGGGAAAACTATGCCTTGTTCTAAAGCTCTTTGGGAACCGCTTGCGTAGCCCCACAGACCTGGGGGCTGCAGGCTTTCCTGCTGCCTTCAGCCTCAAAACCACCCTTTACCACTTGGCGCCGCATCAGGCACAAAAATGGCCCATGGCTGGAGATGGGTCCCATGCCCAAAGAGCCATCAGGGAAAACTATGCCTTGTTCTAAAGCTCTTTGGGAACCGCTTGCGTGGCCCCACAGACCTGGGGGCTGCAGGCTTTCCTGCTGCCTTCAGCCTCAAAGCCACCCTTTCCCACTTGGCGCCGGGCCAGGCACAAAAATGGCCATACGGCTGCAGATGGGTCCCCTGCCAAAAGAGCCAGCAGGGAAAACTATGCCTTGTTCTAAAGCTCTTTGGGAACCGCTTGCGTAGCCCCACAGACCTGGGGGCTGCAGGCTTTGCTCCTGCCTTCAGCCTCAAAGCCACCCTTTCACACTTGGCGCTGCGCCAGGCTCAAAAATGGCCATACGGCTGGAGATGGGTCCCCCGTCCAAAGAGCCAGCAGGGAAAACTATGCCTTGTTCTAAAGCTCTTTGGGAACCGCTTGCGTAGCCCCACAGACCTGGGGGCTGCGGGCTTTCCTGCTGCCTTCAGCCTCAAAGCCACCCATTCCCGCTTGGCGCCGGGCCAGGCACAAAAATGGCCATACGGCTGGAGATGGGTCCCCCGCCCAAAGAGCCAGCAGGGAAAACTATGCCTTGTTCTAAAGCTCTTTGGGAACCGCTTGCGTAGCCCCACAGACCTGGGGGCTGCAGGCTTTCCTGCTGCCTTCAGCCTCGACACCACCCTTTCCCACTTGGCTCCGCGCCAGGCACAAAAATGGCCATACGGCTGGAGATGGGTCCCCCGCCCAAAGAGCCAGCAGGGAAAACTATGCCTTGTTCTAAAGCTCTTTGGGAACCGCTTGCGTAGCCCCACAGACCTGGGGGCTGCAGGCTTTCCTGCTGCCTTCAGCCTCAAAGCCACCCTTTCCCACTTGGCGCCCTATCAGGCACAAAAATGGCCATACGGCTGGAGATGGGTCCCATGCCCAAAGAGCCAGCAGGGAAAACTATGCCTTGTTCTAAAGCTCTTTGGGAACCGCTTGCGTAGCCCCACAGACCTGGGGGCTGCAGGCTTTGCTGCTGCCTTCAGCCTCAAAGCCACCCTTTCCCGCTTGGCGCCGGGCCAGGCACAAAAATGGCCATACGGCTGGAGATGGGTCCCATGCCCAAAGAGCCAGCAAGGAAAACTATGCCTTGTTCTAAAGCTCTTTGGGAACTGCTTGCGTAGCCCCACAGACCTGGGGGCTGTGGGCTTTGCTGCTGCCTTCAGCCTCAAAACCACCCTTTCCCACTACGCACCGCGCCAGGCACAAAAATGGCCATACGGCTGGAGATGGGTCCCCCGCCCAAAGAGCCAGCAGGGAAAACTATGCCTTGTTCTAAAGCTCTTTGGGAACCGCTTGCGTAGCCCCACAGACCTGGGGGCTGCAGGCTCTCCTGCTGCCTTCAGCCTCGACACCACCCTTTCCCACTTGGCGCCGCGCCAGGCACAAAAATGGCCATACGGCTGGAGATGGGTCCCATGCCCAAAGAGCCAGCAGGGAAAACTATGCCTTGTTCTAAAGCTCTTTGGGAACCGCTTGCGTAGCCCCACAGACCTGGGGGCTGCAGGCTTTCCTGCTGCCTTCAGCCTCAAAGCCACCCTTTCCCGCTTGGCGCCGGGCCACGCACAAAAATGGCCATACGGCTGGAGATGGGTCCCCCGCCCAAAGAGCCAGCAGTGAAAACTATGCCTTGTTCTAAAGCTCTTTGGGAACCGCTTGCGTAGCCCCACAGACCTGGGGGCTGCAGGCTTTGCTGCTGCCTTCAGCCTCGACACCACCCTTTCCCACTTGGCACCGCGCCAGGTACAAAAATGGCCTGTGGCTGGAGATGGGTCCCATGCCCAAAGAGCCATCAGGGAAAACTATGCCTTGTTCTAAAGCTCTTTGGGAACCGCTTGCGTAGCCCCACAGACCTGGGGGCTGCAGGCTTTCCTGCTGCCTTCAGCCTCGACACCACCCTTTCCCACTTGGCGCCGCGCCAGGCACAAAAATGGCCATACGGCTGGAGATGGGTCCCCCGCCCAAAGAGCCAGCAGGGAAAACTATGCCTTGTTCTAAAGCTCTTTGGGAACCGCTTGCTTGGCCCCACAGACCTGGGGGCTGCGGGCTTTCCTGCTGCCTTCAGCCTCAAAACCACCCTTTCCCACTTGGCGCCACGCTAGGCACAAAAATGGCCATACGGCTGGAGATGGGTCCCCCGCCCAAAGAGCCAGCAGGGAAAACTAGGCCTTGTTCTAAAGCTCTTTGGGAACCGCTTGCGTAGCCCCACAGACCTGGGGGCTGCAGGCTTTGCTGCTGCCTTCAGCCTCGACACCACCCTTTCCCACTTGGCGCCGCATCCGGCACAAAAATGGCCTATGGCTGGAGATGGGTCCCATGCCCAAAGAGCCAGCAAGGAAAACTATGCCTTGTTCTAAAGCTCTTTGGGAACCGCTTGCGTAGCCCCACAGACCTGGGGGCTGTGGGCTTTGCTGCTGCCTTCAGCCTCAAAGCCACCCTTTCCCACTTGGCGTCGCGCCAGGCACAAAAATGGCCATACGGCTGGAGATGGGTCCCCCGCCCAAAGAGCCAGCAGGGAAAACTATGCCTTGTTCTAAAGCTCTTTGGGAACCGCTTGCGTAGCCCCACAGACCTGGGGGCTGCAGGCTTTCCTGCTGCCTTCAGACTCGACAACACCCTTTCCCACTTGGCGCCGCGCCAGGCTCAAAAATGGCCATACGGCTGGAGATGGGTCCCCCGCCCAAAGAGCCATCAGGGAAAACTATGCCTTGTTCTAAAGCTCTTTGGGAACCGCTTGCGTAGCCCCACAGACCTGGGGGCTGTGGGCTTTCCTGCTGCCTTCAGCCTCAAAACCACCCTTTCCCACTTGGCGCCGCATCAGGCACAAAAATGGCCATACGGCTGGAGATGGGTCCCCCGCCCAAAGAGCCAGCAGGGAAAACTATGCCTTGTTCTAAAGCTCTTTGGGAACCGCTTGCATAGCCCCACAGACCTGGGGGCTGCAGGCTCTCCTGCTGCCTTCAGCCTCGACACCACACTTTCCCACTTGGCGCCGCGCCAGGCACAAAAATGGCCATAAGGCTGGAGATGGGTCCCATGCCCAAAGAGCCAGCAGGGAAAACTATGCCTTGTTCTAAAGCTCTTTGGGAACCGCTTGCGTAGCCCCACAGACCTGGGGGCTGCAGGCTTTGCTGCTGCCTTCAGCCTCAAAGCCACCCTTTCCCGCTTGGCGCCGGGCCAGGCACAAAAATGGCCATACGGCTGGAGATGGGTCCCCCGCCCAAAGAGCCAGCAGGGAAAACTATGCCTTGTTCTAAAGCTCTTTGGGAACCGCTTGCATAGCCCCACAGACCTGGGGGCTGCAGGCTTTGCTGCTGCCTTCAGCCTCGACACCACCCTTTCCCACTCGGCACCGTGCCAGGTACAAAAATGGCCTGTGGCTGGAGATGGGTCCCATGCCCAAAGAGCCATCAGGGAAAACTATGCCTTGTTCTAAAGCTCTTTGGGAACCGCTTGCGTAGCCCCACAGACCTGGGGGCTGCAGGCTTTCCTGCTGCCTTCAGACTCGACACCACCCTTTCCCACTTGGCGCCGCGCCAGGCTCAAAAAAGGCCATATGTCTGGAGATGGGTCCCCCGCCCAAGGAGCCAGCAGGGAAAATTATGCCTTGTTCTAAAGCTCTTTGGGAACCGCTTGCTTGGCCCCACAGACCTGGGGGCTGCAGGCTTTGCTGCTGCCTTCAGCCTCGACAGCACCCTTTCCCACTTGGCGCCGCGCCAGGCACAAAAATGGCCTATGGCTGGAGATGGGTCCCCCGCCCAAAGAGCCATCAGGGAAAACTATGCCTTGTTCTAAAGCTCTTTGGGAACCGCTTGCGTAGCCCCACAGACCTGGGCCTGCGGGCTTTGCTGCTGCCTTCAGCCTCAAAGCCACCCTTTCCCACTTGGCGCCGCATCAGGCACAAAAATGGCCCATGGCTGGAGATGGGTCCCATGCCCAAAGAGCCATCAGGGAAAACTATGCCTTGTTCTAAAGCTCTTTGGGAACCGCTTGCTTGGCCCCACAGACCTGGGGGCTGCAGGCTTTCCTGCTGCCTTCAGCCTCAAAGCCACCCTTTCCCACTTGGCGCCGCCCCAGGCACAAAAATGGCCATACGGCTGGAGATGGGTCCCCCGCCCAAAGAGCCAGCAGGGAAAACTAGGCCTTGTTCTAAAGCTCTTTGGGAACCGCTTGCGTAGCCCCACAGACCTGGGGGCTGCAGGCTTTGCTGCTGCCTTCAGCCTCAAAGCCACCCTTTCCCGCTTGGCGCCGGGCCAGGCACAAAAATGGCCATACGGCTGGAGATGGGTCCCCCGCCCAAAGAGCCAGCAGGGAAAACTATGCCTTGTTCTAAAGCTCTTTGGGAACCGCTTGCGTAGCCCCACAGACCTGGGGGCTGCAGGCTTTGCTGCTGCCTTCAGCCTCAAAACCACCCTTTCCCACTTGGCGCCGCGCCAGGCTCAAAAATGGCCATACGGCTGGAGATGGGTCCCCCGCCCAAAGAGCCAGCAGGGAAAACTAGGCCTTGTTCTAAAGCTCTTTGGGAACCGCTTGCGTAGCCCCACAGACCTGGGGGCTGCAGGCTTTGCTGCTGCCTTCAGCCTCAAAGCCACCCTTTCCCACTTGGCGCCCTATCAGGCACAAAAATGGCCTATGGCTGGAGATGGGTCCCATGCCCAAAGAGCCATCAGGGAAAACTATGCCTTGTTCTAAAGCTCTTTGGGAACCGCTTGCGTAGCCCCACAGACCTGGGGGCTGCAGGCTTTGCTGCTGCCTTCAGCCTCGACAGCACCCTTTCCCACTTGGCGCCGCGCCAGGCACAAAAATGGCCATACGGCTGGAGATGGGTCCCCCGCCCAAAGAGCCAGCAGGGAAAATTATGCCTTGTTCTAAAGCTCTTTGGGAACCGCTTGCGTAGCCCCACAGACCTGGGGGCTGCGGGCTTTCCTGCTGCCTTCAGCCTTGACACCACCCTTTCCCACTTGGCGCCGCGACAGGCTCAAAAATGGCCATACGGCTGGAGATGGGTCCCCCGCCCAAAGAGCCATCAGGGAAAACTATGCCTTGTTCTAAAGCTCTTTGGGAACCGCTTGCGTAGCCCCACAGACCTTAGGGCTGCAGGCTTTGCTCCTGCCTTCAGCCTCAAAGCAACCCTTTCCCACTTGGCGCCGCGCCAGGCTCTAAAATCACGGAATCACGGAATCACGGAATCACGGAATCTTCAGAGTTGGAAGGGACCTCTAGAGATCATCTAGTCCAACTCCCCTGCTAGAGCAGGATTGCCTAAAGCACATCCCTCAGGGCTGCATCCAGGCGGGTCTTGAAAATCTCCAGAGAAGGGGACTCCACCACCTGCCTGGGCAGCCTGTTCCAGTGCTCTGTCACCCTCACTGTAAAGAAGTTTTTCCGTGTATTTGAACGGAACTTCCTATGTTCTAGCTTGTGCCCATTGCCCCTTGTCCTGTCGCTGGGAACCATTGAAAAGAGCCTGGCTCCGTCCTCCTTAAACCCACCCTTTAGGTACTTGTAAACATTAATCAGGTCCCCCCTCAACCTTCTCTTCTCCAGGCTAAAGAGTCCCAGCTCTTTCAGCCTTTCCTCATAAGGGAGGTGCTCCAGTCCCACAATCATCTTGGTTGCCCTTCGCTGGACTCGCTCCAGTAGTTCCCTGTCCCTCTTGAACTGGGGAGCCCAGAACTGGACACAGTACTCCAGTTGTGGCCTCACCAGTGCAGAGTAGAGGGGAAGAATGACCTCCCTCGACCTACTGGCCACAGTCTTCCCTATGCAGCCCAGGATGCCATTGGCCTTCTTGGCGACAAGGGCACACTGCTGGCTCATGGATAATTTGCTGTCTACCAGGACCCCCAGGTCCTTCTCCTCAGAGCTGCTTCCCAGCATGTCCGCCCCTAACCTATACTGGTGTTTGGCATTCTTCCTTCCCAGGTGCAGGACCCTACACTTGCTTTTGTTGAACCTCATTAGGTTCTTCTCTGCCCAGCTCTCCAGCCTGTCCAGGTCACGCTGGATGGCAGCACGGCCCTCTGGAGTGTCGGCCACCCCTCCCAGCTTGGTATCATCAGCAAACTTGCTGAGGGTACACTCTGTCCCCTCATCTAGGTCATTAATGAATATATTGAACAAAATTGGTCCAAGTATTGACCCCTGAGGGACACCACTCGTTACAGGCCTCCAACTGGACTCTGTGCCGCTGATCACAACCCTCTGGGTTCTGTCACTCAGCCAGCTCTCGATCCACCTCACTGTCACCTCGTCTAGCCCATACTTCCTCAGCTTCCTAATGAGGATGTTATGGGAGACAGTGTCAAAAGCCTTGCTAAGGTCAAGGTAGATGACATCTACGGCTCTCCCCTCATCCAGCCAACCCGTTATAACATCATAGAAAGCTATCAGATTGGTCAGGCATGATTTGCCCTTGGTAAATCCATGCTGACCACTTCCAATAACTTCCTGTTCCTCTATGTGTTTGGAGACGACATCCAGAATGAGTCGCTCCATTACCTTCCCAGGGACAGAGGTGAGACTAACCGGCCTGTAGTTCCCTGGGTCCTCCTTCTTGCCTTTTTTGAAGATTGGAGTGACGTTAGCCTTCCTCCAGTCCTCAGGCACCTCTCCTGTTCCCCATGACCTTGCAAAGACAATGGAGAGTGGTCTAGCGATAACATCTGCCAGCTCTCTCAGCACTCGCGGGTGCATCCCGTCAGGGCCCATGGACTTATGAATGTCCAGCTTGGCCAAGTGGTCTCTGACCCAGTCCTCCTCAACTAAGGGAAAATCTTCCTCTCTCCGGACCTTCCCCCTTGCCTCCAGGGTATGGGATGTGTGAGGGACGGCTTTATCAGTGAAGACCGAAGAAAAGAAGGCATTCAGTAACTCTGCCTTCTCTGTGTCTTCCACCACTAGGGCACCCGTCTCATTCATCAGTGGACCTATATTTTCCCTAGTCTTCCTTTTTCTGTTGATATACTGGAAAAATCTCTTCTTGTTGTCTTTAACTGCAGTGGCCAAGCTGAGTTCTGATTGAGCTTTGGCCCTTCTAATCTTCCCCCTGCATAGCTTTGTTATATCTTGATAATCCTCATAAGTTGCTAAGCCCCTTTTCCAGAGAATGTAAGCCTTCCTTTTTTTCCTGAGGTCCAGCCAAAGCTCTCTATTTAGCCAGGCTGGCCTTCTTCCCCGTCGGCTCGTCTTTTGGGACATGGGGATGGCCTTCACCTGTGCTTCTAAGAGCACCTGCTTGAAGTATGACCAGCTTTCCTGGGCACCTTTGCTCTTCAAAACTGCCTCCCAAGGGACACTCTCAACCATGCTCCTAAACAGGTTAAAGTCTGCCCTTCGGAAATCCAAGGTGGCAGTTTTGCTGGCTCCCCGCCTCCCTTCACCAAGAATTGAAAACTCTATCATTTCATGGTCACTCTGCCCAAGATGACCTCCAACCTTTACATCCCCCACAAGACCTTCTCTGTTAACAAACAGTAGGTCCAGTAGGGCACTTCCCCTAGTAGGTTCCTTCACCAGCTGTGTTAGGAAGTTGTCTTCCACACACTCCAGGAACCTCCGGGACTGTTCCCTCTCTGCTGTGTGGTATTCCCAGCGGACATCCGGGAAGTTGAAATCCCCCAAAAGAACAAGGGCAGATGATCGCGAAACCTCTGCCAGCCGCTTATAGAATACCTCATCAGTTTCTACATCCTGATTAGGGGGTCTATAACAAACTCCCATCACGATATCTGCCTTGTTGGCCTTCCCCTTGATTTTTATCCATACACACTCAACACTGTCATTTACAGTGTTGAGTTCCAGACATTCAAAACCGCCCCTAACATAGAGGGCCACCCCACCACCTCTCTTCCCTTGCCTATCCCTTCTGAAAAGCTGGTAGCCATCAATTACAGCACTCCACTTGTGTGTGTCGTCCCACCACGTTTCCGTGATGGCAACCACATCATAGTTTCCCTGCTGCACGATGGCCTCCAGCTCGTCCTGTTTATTCCCCATGCTGCGTGCATTAGTGTAGATGCACTTCAGTTGGGTTAATTGACCTACCACTTTCTTGGGGGGACAGGCCCTGATTTGCACCTGATCATTCTCGGACACTGCTGTAGTTACCAAATTATCACTACTCCTTGTGTCTATGCTGCCACACAATTCACTATCCCCCACCATCGCTGGGACAGGCTGCAAGACCTTGGTGTCACTTATACCCATGAGCACTGCTATGTTGCTCCCAGGCACCACTTTTGTGATCCTGGTTTCGTCCCCATCCCCCATCAAACCTAGTTTAAAGCCTTATGGCCACACGGCTGGAGATCGGTCCCATGCCCAAAGACCCAGCAAGGAAAACTATGCCTTGTTCTAAAGCTCTTTGGGAACCGCTTGCGTAGCCCCACAGACCTGGCGGCTGCAGGCTTTCCTGCTGCCTTCAGCCTCAAAGCCACCCTTTCCCACTTGGCGCCCTATCAGGCACAAAAATGGCCTATGGCTGGAGATGGGTCCCATGCCCAAAGAGCCATCAGGGAAAACTATGCCTTGTTCTAAAGCTCTTTGGGAACCGCTTGCTTGGCCCCACAGACCTGGGGGCTGCAGGCTTTCCTGCTGCCTTCAGCCTCAAAGCCACCCTTTCCCACTTGGCGCCGGGCCAGGCACAAGAATGGCCATACGGCTGGAGATGGGTCCCCTGCCAAAAGAGCCAGCAGGGAAAACTATGCCTTGTTCTAAAGCTCTTTGGGAACCGCTTGCGTAGCCCCACAGACCTGGGGGCTGCGGGCTTTCCTGCTGCCTTCAGCCTCAAAACCACCCTTTCACACTTGGCGCCGCGCCAGGCTCAAAAATGGCCATACGGCTGGAGATGGGTCCCCCGCCCAAAGAGCCAGCAGGGAAAACTATGCCTTGTTCTAAAGCTCTTTGGGAACCGCTTGCTTGGCCCCACAGACCTGGGGGCTGCGGGCTTTCCTGCTGCCTTCAGCCTCGACACCGCCCTTTCCCACTTGGCGCCGCGCTAGGCACAAAAATGGCCATACGGCTGGAGATGGGTCCCCCGCCCAAAGAGCCAGCAGGGAAAACTATGCCGTGTTCTAAAGCTCTTTGGGAACCGCTTGCGTAGCCCCACAGACCGGGGGGCTGCGGGCTTTGCTGCTGCCTTCAGCCTCAAAGCCACCCTTTCCCACTTGGCGCCCTATCAGGCACAAAAATGGCCTATGGCTGGAGATGGGTCCCATGCCGAAAGAGCCAGCAGGGAAAACTATGCCTTGTTCTAAAGCTCTTTGGGAACCGCTTGCTTGGCCCCACAGACCTGGGGGCTGCAGGCTTTCCTGCTGCCTTCAGCCTCAAAGCCACCCTTTCCCACTTGGCGCCACGCCATGCACAAAAATGGCCATACGGCTGGAGATGGTCCCCCGCCCAAAGAACAAGCAGGGAAAACTATGCCTTGTTCTAAAGCTCTTTGGGAACCGCTTGCGTAGCCCCACAGACCTGGGGGCTGCAGGCTTTCCTGCTGCCTTCAGCCTCAAAGCCACCCTTTCCCACTTGGCGCCCTATCAGGCACAAAAATGGCCTATGGCTGGAGATGTGTCCCATGCCCAAAGAGCCAGCAAGGAAAACTATGCCTTGTTCTAAAGCTCTTTGGGAACCGCTTGCGTAGCCCCACAGACCTGGGGGCTGTGGGCTTTGCTGCTGCCTTCAGCCTCAAAACCACCCTTTCCCACTACGCACCGCGCCAGGCACAAAAATGGCCATACGGCTGGAGATGGGTCCCCCGCCCAAAGAGCTAGCAGGGAAAACTATGCCTTGTTCTAAAGCTCTTTGGGAACCGCTTGCGTAGCCCCACAGACCTGGGGGCTGCAGGCTTTGCTGCTGCCTTCAGCCTCAAAAACACCCTTTCCCACTTGGCGCCTGGCCAGGCACAAAAATGGCCATACGGCTGGAGATGGGTCCCATGCCCAAAGAGCCAGCAAGGAAAACTATGCCTTGTTCTAAAGCTCTTTGGGAACCGCTTGCGTAGCCCCACAGACCTGGGGCTGCAGGCTTTGCTGCTGCCTTCAGCCTCAAAGCCACCCTTTCCCACTTGGCGCCGCGCCAGGCACAAAAATGGCCATACGGCTGGAGATGGGTCCCATGCCCAAAGAGCCAGCAGGGAAAACTATGCCTTGTTCTAAAGCTCTTTGGGAACCGCTTGCGTAGCCCCACAGACCTGGGGGCTGCAGGCTTTCCTGCTGCCTTCAGCCTCAAAGCCACCCTTTCCCACTTGGCGCCGCGCCAGGCACAAAAATGGCCATACGGCTGGAGATGGGTCCCCCGCCCAAAGAGCCAGCAGGGAAAACTATGCCTTGTTCTAAAGCTCTTTGGGAACCGCTTGCGTAGCCCCACAGACCTGGGGGCTGCAGGCTTTGCTGCTGCCTTCAGCCTCAAAGCCACCCTTTCCCACTTCGCGCCCTATCAGGCACAAAAATGGCCTATGGCTGGAGATGGGTCCCATGTCCAAAGAGCCATCAGGGAAAACTATGCCTTGTTCTAAAGCTCTTTGGGAACCGCTTCCTTGGCCCCACAGACCTGGGGGCTGCAGGCTTTGCTGCTGCCTTCAGCCTCGACACCACCCTTTCCCACTTGGCGCCGGGCCATGCACAAAAATGGCCATACGGCTGGAGATGGGTCCCCCGCCCAAAGAGCCAGCAGGGAAAACTATGCCTTGTTCTAAAGCTCTTTGGGAACCGCTTGCGTAGCCCCACAGACCTGGGCCTGCGGGCTTTCCTGCTGCCTTCAGCCTCGACACCACCCTTTCCCACTACGCACCGCGCCAGGCACAAAAATGGCCATACGGCTGGAGATGGTTCCCCTGCCCAAAGAGCCAGCAGGGAAAACTATGCCTTGTTCTAAAGCTCTTTGGGAAACGCTTGCGTAGCCCCACAGACCTGGGGGCTGCGGGCTTTCCTGCTGCCTTCAGCCTCAAAACGACCCTTTGCCACTACGCAACGCGCCAGGCACAAAAATAGCTAGACGGCTGGAGATGGGTCCCCCACCCAAAGAGCCAGCAGGGAAAACTATGCCTTGTTCTAAAGCTCTTTGGGAACCGGTTGCGTAGCCGCACAGACCTGGGGGCTGCAGGCTTTCCTGCTGCCTTCAGCCTCGACAGCACCCTTTCCCACTTGGCTTCACGCCACGCACAAAAATGGCCATACGGCTGGAGATGGGTCCCCCGCCCAAAGAGCCAGCAGTGAAAACTATGCCTTGTTCTAAAGCTCTTTGGGAACCGCTTGCGTAGCCCCACAGACCTGGGGGCTGCGGGCTTTCCTGCTGCCTTCAGCCTCAAAGCCACCCTTTCCCACTTGGCGCTGCGCCAGGCACAAAAATGGCCATACGGCTGGAGATGGGTCCCCCGCCCAAAGAGCCAGCAGGGAAAACTATGCCTTGTTCTAAAGCTCTTTGGGAACCGCTTGCGTAGCCCCACAGACCTGGGGGCTGCGGGCTTTCCTGCTGCCTTCAGCCTCAAAAACACCCTTTCCCACTTGGCGCCTGGCCAGGCACAAAAATGGCCATACGGCTGGAGATGGGTCCCATGCCCAAAGAGCCAGCAAGGAAAACTATGCCTTGTTCTAAAGCTCTTTGGGAACCGCTTGCGTAGCCCCACAGACCTGGGGCTGCAGGCTTTGCTGCTGCCTTCAGCCTCAAAGCCACCCTTTCCCACTTGGCGCCGCGCCAGGCACAAAAATGGCCATACGGCTGGAGATGGGTCCCATGCCCAAAGAGCCAGCAGGGAAAACTATGCCTTGTTCTAAAGCTCTTTGGGAACCGCTTGCGTAGCCCCACAGACCTGGGGGCTGCAGGCTTTCCTGCTGCCTTCAGCCTCAAAGCCACCCTTTCCCACTTGGCGCCGCGCCAGGCACAAAAATGGCCATACGGCTGGAGATGGGTCCCCCGCCCAAAGAGCCAGCAGGGAAAACTATGCCTTGTTCTAAAGCTCTTTGGGAACCGCTTGCGTAGCCCCACAGACCTGGGGGCTGCAGGCTTTGCTGCTGCCTTCAGCCTCAAAGCCACCCTTTCCCACTTCGCGCCCTATCAGGCACAAAAATGGCCTATGGCTGGAGATGGGTCCCATGTCCAAAGAGCCATCAGGGAAAACTATGCCTTGTTCTAAAGCTCTTTGGGAACCGCTTCCTTGGCCCCACAGACCTGGGGGCTGCAGGCTTTGCTGCTGCCTTCAGCCTCGACACCACCCTTTCCCACTTGGCGCCGGGCCATGCACAAAAATGGCCATACGGCTGGAGATGGGTCCCCCGCCCAAAGAGCCAGCAGGGAAAACTATGCCTTGTTCTAAAGCTCTTTGGGAACCGCTTGCGTAGCCCCACAGACCTGGGCCTGCGGGCTTTCCTGCTGCCTTCAGCCTCAAAACCACCCTTTCCCACTACGCACCGCGCCAGGCACAAAAATGGCCATACGGCTGGAGATGGTTCCCCTGCCCAAAGAGCCAGCAGGGAAAACTATGCCTTGTTCTAAAGCTCTTTGGGAAACGCTTGCGTAGCCCCACAGACCTGGGGGCTGCGGGCTTTCCTGCTGCCTTCAGCCTCAAAACGACCCTTTGCCACTACGCAACGCGCCAGGCACAAAAATAGCTAGACGGCTGGAGATGGGTCCCCCACCCAAAGAGCCAGCAGGGAAAACTATGCCTTGTTCTAAAGCTCTTTGGGAACCGGTTGCGTAGCCGCACAGACCTGGGGGCTGCAGGCTTTCCTGCTGCCTTCAGCCTCGACAGCACCCTTTCCCACTTGGCTTCACGCCAGGCACAAAAATGGCCTATGGCTGGAGATGGGTCCCCCGCCCTAAGAGCCAGCAGGGAAAACTATGCCTTGTTCTAAAGCTCTTTGGGAACCGCTTGCGTAGCCCCACAGACCTGGGGGCTGCAGGCTTTCCTGCTGCCTTCAGCCTCAAAGCCACCCTTTCCCACCTGGCGCCGCGCCAGGCTCAAAAATGGCCATACGGCTGGAGATGGGTCCCCCGCCCAAAGAGCCAGCAGGGAAAACTATGCCTTGTTCTAAAGCTCTTTGGGAACCGCTTGCGTAGCCCCACAGACCTGGGGGCTGCGGGCTTTCCTGCTGCCTTCAGCCTCGAAGCCACCCTTTCCCACTTGGCGCCGCGCCAGGCACAAAAATGGCCATATGGTTGGAGATCGGTCCCCCGCCCAAAGAGCCAGCAGGGAAAACTATGCCTTGTTCTAAAGCTCTTTGGGAACCGCTTGCGTAGCCCCACAGACCTGGGGGCTGCGGGCTTTCCTGCTGCCTTCAGCCTCAAAACCACCCTTTCCCACCTCGCACCACGCCAGGCATAAAAATAGCCATATGACTGGAGATGGGTCCCCCGCCCAAAGAGCCAGCAGGGAAAACTATGCCTTGTTCTAAAGCTCTTTGGGAACCGCTTGCGTAGCCCCACAGACCTGGGGGCTGCAGGCTTTCCTGCTGCCTTCAGCCTCGACAACACCCTTTCCCACCTGGCGTCGCGCCAGGCACAAAAATGGCCTATGGCTGGATATGGGTCTCCCGCCCAAAGAGCCAGCAGGGAAAACTATGCCTTGTTCTAAAGCTCTTTGGGAACCGCTTGCGTAGCCCCACAGACCTGGGGGCTGCGGGCTTTCCTGCTGCCTTCAGCCTCAAAGCCACCCTTTCCCACTTGGTGCTTCACCAGGCATAAAAATGGCCATACGACTGGAGATGGGTCCCCCGCCCAAAGAGCCAGCAGGGAAAACTATGCCTTGTTCTAAAGCTCTTTGGGAAGCGCTTGCTTGGCCCCACAGACCTGGGGGCTGCAGGCTTTGCTGCTGCCTTCAGCCTCAAAGCCACCCTTTCCCACTTGGCGTCGCGCCAGGCACAAAAATGGCCTATGGCTGGAGATGGGTCCCATGCCCAAAGAGCCAGCAGGGAAAACTATGCCTTGTTCTAAAGCTCTTTGGGAACCGCTTGCGTAGCCCCACAGACCTGGGGGCTGCAGGCTTTGCTGCTGCCTTCAGCCTCAAAACCACCCTTTCCCACTACGCACCGCGCCAGGCACAAAAATGGCCATACGGCTGGAGATGGGTCCCCCGCCCAAAGAGCCAGCAGGGAAAACTAGGCCTTGTTCTAAAGCTCTTTGGGAACCGCTTGCTTGGCCCCACAGACCTGGGGGCTGCAGGCTTTCCTGCTGCCTTCAGCCTCGACACCACCCTTTCCCACTTGGCGCCGCGCCAGGCACAAAAATGGCCATACGGCTGGAGATGGGTCCCCCGCCCAAAGAGCCAGCAGGGAAAACTATGCCTTGTTCTAAAGCTCTTTGGGAACCACTTGCGTAGCCGCACAGACCTGGGGGCTGCAGGCTTTGCTGCTGCCTTCAGCCTCAAAGCCACCCTTTCCCACTTCGCGCCGCATCAGGCACAAAAATGGCCTATGGCTGGAGATGGGTCCCCCGCCCAAAGAGCCAGCAGGGAAAATTATGCCTTGTTCTAAAGCTCTTTGGGAACCGCTTGCGTAGCCCCACAGACCTGGGGCTGCGGGCTTTCCTGCTGACTTCAGCCTTGACACCACCCTTTCCCACTTGGCGCCGCGCCAGGCACAAAAATGGCCATACGGCTGGAGATGGGTCCCATACCCAAAGAGCCATCAGGGAAAACTATGCCTTGTTCTAAAGCTCTTTGGGAACCGCTTGCTTGGCCCAACAGACCTGGGGGCTGCAGGCTTTCCTGCTGCCTTCAGCCTCAAAGCCACCCTTTCCCACTTGGCGCCGCGCCAGGCACAAAAATGGCCATACGGCTGGAGATGGGTCCCCTGCCAAAAGAGCCAGCAGGGAAAACTATGCCTTGTTCTAAAGCTCTTTGGGAACCGCTTGCGTAGCCCCACAGACCTGGGGGCTGCGGGCTTTCCTGCTGCCTTCAGCCTCGACACTACCCTTTCCCACTTGGCGCCGCGCCAGGCACAAAAATGGCCATACGGCTGGAGATGGGTCCCCCGCCCAAAGAGCCAGCAGGGAAAACTATGCCTTGTTCTAAAGCTCTTTGGGAACCGCTTGCGTAGCCCCACAGACCTGGGCCTGCGGGCTTTCCTGCTGCCTTCAGCCTCAAAACGACCCTTTGCCACTAAGCACCGCGCCAGGCACAAAAATAGCTAGACGGCTGGAGATGGGTCCCCCACCCAAAGAGCCAGCAGGGAAAACTATGCCTTGTTCTAAAGCTCTTTGGGAACCGGTTGCGTAGCCGCACAGACCTGGGGGCTGCAGGCTTTCCTGCTGCCTTCAGCCTCGACAGCACCCTTTCCCACTTGGCTTCACGCCAGGCACAAAAATGGCCTATGGCTGGAGATGGGTCCCCCGCCCTAAGAGCCAGCAGGGAAAACTATGCCTTGTTCTAAAGCTCTTTGGGAACCGCTTGCGTAGCCCCACAGACCTGGGGGCTGCAGGCTTTGCTGCTGCCTTCAGCCTCAAAGCCACCCTTTCCCACCTGGCGCCGCGCCAGGCTCAAAAATGGCCATACGGCTGAAGATGGGTCCCCCGCCCAAAGAGCCAGCAGGGAAAACTATGCCTTGTTCTAAAGCTCTTTGGGAACCGCTTGCGTAGCCCCACAGACCTGGGGGCTGCGGGCTTTCCTGCTGCCTTCAGCCTCGAAGCCACCCTTTCCCACTTGGCGCCGCACCAGGCACAAAAATGGCCATATGGTTGGAGATGGGTCCCCCGCCCAAAGAGCCAGCAGGGAAAACTATGCCTTGTTCTAAAGCTCTTTGGGAACCGCTTGCGTAGCCCCACAGACCTGGGGGCTGCAGGCTTTCCTGCTGCCTTCAGCCTCAAAGCCACCCTTTCCCACTTGGCGTCGCGCCAGGCACAAAAATGGCCTATGGCTGGAGATGGGTCCCATGCCCAAAGAGCCAGCAGGGAAAACTATGCCTTGTTCTAAAGCTCTTTGGGAACCGCTTGCGTAGCCCCACAGACCTGGGGGCTGCAGGCTTTCCTGCTGCCTTCAGCCTCAAAACCACCCTTTCCCACTACGCACCGCGCCAGGCACAAAAATGGCCATACGGCTGGAGATGGGTCCCCCGCCCAAAGAGCCAGCAGGGAAAACTATGCCTTGTTCTAAAGCTCTTTGGGAACCGCTTGCTTGGCCCCACAGACCTGGGGGCTGCGGGCTTTCCTGCTGCCTTCAGCCTCAAAGCCACCCTTTCCCACTTGGCGCCGCGCCATGCACAAAAATGGCCATACGGCTGGAGATGGGTCCCCCGCCCAAAGAGCCAGCAGTGAAAACTATGCCTTGTTCTAAAGCTCTTTGGGAACCGCTTGCGTAGCCCCACAGACCTGGGGGCTGCAGGCTTTGCTGCTGCCTTCAGCCTCCAAGCCACCCTTTCCCACTTGGCGTCGCGCTAGGCACAAAAATGGCCATATGGCTGGAGATGGGTCCCCCGTCCGAAGAGCCAGCAGGGAAAACTATGCCTTGTTCTAAAGCTCTTTGGGAACCGCTTGCGTAGCCCCACAGACCTTAGGGCTGCAGGCTTGGCTCCTGCCTTCAGCCTCGACACCACCCTTTCCCACTTGGCGTCGCTCCAGGCACAAAAATGGCCTATGGCTGGAGATGGGTCCCATGCCCAAAGAGCCAGCAGGGAAAACTATGCCTTGTTCTAAAGCTCTTTGGGAACCGCTTGCGTAGCCCCACAGACCTGGGGGCTGCAGGCTTTCCTGCTGCCTTCAGCCTCAAAACCACCCTTTACCACTTGGCGCCGCATCAGGCACAAAAATGGCCCATGGCTGGAGACGGGTCCCATGCCCAAAGAGCCATCAGGGAAAACTATGCCTTGTTCTAAAGCTCTTTGGGAACCGCTTGCGTGGCCCCACAGACCTGGGGGCTGCAGGCTTTGCTGCTGCCTTCAGCCTCAAAGACACCTTTTCCCACTTGGCGCCGCGCCAGGCACAAAAATGGCCATACGGCTGGAGATGGGTCCCATGCCCAAAGAGCCAGCAGGGAAAACTATGCCTTGTTCTAAAGCTCTTTGGGAACCGCTTGCGTAGCCCCACAGACCTGGGGGCTGCGGGCTTTCCTGCTGCCTTCAGACTCGACAACACCCTTTCCCACTTGGCGCCGCGCCAGGCTCAAAAATGGCCATACGGCTGGAGATGGGTCCCCCGCCCAAAGAGCCAGCAGGGAAAACTAGGCCTTGTTCTAAAGCTCTTTGGGAACCGCTTGCGTAGCCCCACAGACCTGGGGGCTGCAGGCTTTGCTGCTGCCTTCAGCCTCAAAGCCACCCTTTCCCACTTGGCGCCCTATCAGGCACAAAAATGGCCTATGGCTGGAGATGGGTCCCATGCCCAAAGAGCCATCAGGGAAAACTATGCCTTGTTCTAAAGCTCTTTGGGAACCGCTTGCGTAGCCCCACAGACCTGGGGGCTGTGGGCTTTCCTGCTGCCTTCAGCCTCAAAACCACCCTTTCCCACTTGGCGCCGCATCAGGCACAAAAATGGCCATACGGCTGGAGATGGGTCCCCCGCCCAAAGAGCCAGCAGGGAAAACTATGCCTTGTTCTAAAGCTCTTTGGGAACCGCTTGCATAGCCCCACAGACCTGGGGGCTGCAGGCTCTCCTGCTGCCTTCAGCCTCGACACCACACTTTCCCACTTGGCGCCGCGCCAGGAACAAAAATGGCCATAAGGCTGGAGATGGGTCCCATGCCCAAAGAGCCAGCAGGGAAAACTATGCCTTGTTCTAAAGCTCTTTGGGAACCGCTTGCGTAGCCCCACAGACCTGGGGGCTGCAGGCTTTGCTGCTGCCTTCAGCCTCAAAGCCACCCTTTCCCGCTTGGCGCCGGGCCAGGCACAAAAATGGCCATACGGCTGGAGATGGGTCCCCCGCCCAAAGAGCCAGCAGGGAAAACTATGCCTTGTTCTAAAGCTCTTTGGGAACCGCTTGCGTAGCCCCACAGACCTGGGGGCTGCAGGCTTTGCTGCTGCCTTCAGCCTCGACACCACCCTTTCCCACTCGGCACCGTGCCAGGTACAAAAATGGCCTGTGGCTGGAGATGGGTCCCATGCCCAAAGAGCCATCAGGGAAAACTATGCCTTGTTCTAAAGCTCTTTGGGAACCGCTTGCGTAGCCCCACAGACCTGGGGGCTGCAGGCTTTCCTGCTGCCTTCAGACTCGACACCACCCTTTCCCACTTGGCGCCGCGCCAGGCTCAAAAAAGGCCATATGTCTGGAGATGGGTCCCCCGCCCAAGGAGCCAGCAGGGAAAATTATGCCTTGTTCTAAAGCTCTTTGGGAACCGCTTGCTTGGCCCCACAGACCTGGGGGCTGCAGGCTTTGCTGCTGCCTTCAGCCTCGACAGCACCCTTTCCCACTTGGCGCCGCACCAGGCACAAAAATGGCCTATGGCTGGAGATGGGTCCGCCGCCCAAAGAGCCAGCAGGGAAAACTATGCCTTGTTCTAAAGCTCTTTGGGAACCGCTTGCGTAGCCCCACAGACCTGGGCCTGCGGGCTTTGCTGCTGCCTTCAGCCTCAAAGCCACCCTTTCCCACTTGGCGCCGCATCAGGCACAAAAATGGCCATACGGCTGGAGATCGGTCCCATGCCCAAAGACCCAGCAAGGAAAACTATGCCTTGTTCTAAAGCTCTTTGGGAACCGCTTGCGTAGCCCCACAGACCTGGGGGCTGCAGGCTTTGCTGCTGCCTTCAGCCTCAAAGCCACCCTTTCCCACTTGGCGCCGCATCAGGCACAAAAATGGCCCATGGCTGGAGATGGGTCCCATGCCCAAAGAGCCATCAGGGAAAACTATGCCTTGTTCTAAAGCTCTTTGGGAACCGCTTGCTTGGCCCCACAGACCTGGGGGCTGCAGGCTTTGCTGCTGCCTTCAGCCTCAAAACCACCCTTTCCCACTTGGCACCGCGCCAGGCACAAAAATGGCCATACGGCTGGAGATGGTTCCCCTGCCAAAAGAGCCAGCAGGGAAAACTATGCCTTGTTCTAAAGCTCTTTGGGAAACGCTTGCGTAGCCCCACAGACCTGGGGGCTGCGGGCTTTCCTGCTGCCTTCAGCCTCAAAACGACCCTTTCCCACTTGGCGCCGCGCCAGGCACAAAAATGGCCATATGGTTGGAGATGGGTCCGCCGCCCAAAGAGCCAGCAGGGAAAACTATGCCTTGTTCTAAAGCTCTTTGGGAACCGCTTGCGTAGCCCCACAGACCTGGGGGCTGCGGGCTTTCCTGCTGCCTTCAGCCTCAAAACCACCCTTTCCCACCTCGCACCACGCCAGGCATAAAAATAGCCATACGGCTGGAGATGGGTCCCCCGCCCAAAGAGCCAGCAGGGAAAACTATGCCTTGTTCTAAAGCTCTTTGGGAACCACTTGCGTAGCCCCACAGACCTGGGGGCTGCAGGCTTTCCTGCTGCCTTCAGCCTCGACAACACCCTTTCCCACTTGGCGTCGCGCCAGGCACAAAAATGGCCTATGGCTGGATATGGGTCTCCTGCCCAAAGAGCCAGCAGGGAAAACTATGCCTTGTTCTAAAGCTCTTTGGGAACCGCTTGCGTAGCCCCACAGACCTGGGGGCTGCGGGCTTTCCTGCTGCCTTCAGCCTTGACACCACCCTTTCCCACTTGGCGCTTCGCCAGGCATAAAAATGGCCATATGGCTGGAGATGGGTCCCCCGCCCAAAGAGCCAGCAGGGAAAACTATGCCTTGTTCTAAAGCTCTTTGGGAACCGCTTGCGTAGCCCCACAGACCTGGGGGCTGCAGGCTTTCCTGCTGCCTTCAGCCTCAAAGCCACCCTTTCCCACTTGGCGTCGCGCCAGGCACAAAAATGGCCTATGGCTGGAGATGGGTCCCATGCCCAAAGAGCCAGCAGGGAAAACTATGCCTTGTTCTAAAGCTCTTTGGGAACCGCTTGCGTAGCCCCACAGACCTGGGGGCTGCAGGCTTTCCTGCTGCCTTCAGCCTCGACACCACCCTTTCCCACTTGGCACCGCGCCAGGTACAAAAATGGCCTGTGGCTGGAGATGGGTCCCATGCCCAAAGAGCCATCAGGGAAAACTATGCCTTGTTCTAAAGCTCTTTGGGAACCGCTTGCGTAGCCCCACAGACCTGGGGGCTGCAGGCTTTCCTGCTGCCTTCAGCCTCGACACCACCCTTTCCCACTTGGCGCCGCGCCAGGCACAAAAATGGCCATACGGCTGGAGATGGGTCCCCCGCCCAAAGAGCCAGCAGGGAAAACTATGCCTTGTTCTAAAGCTCTTTGGGAACCGCTTGCGTAGCCCCACAGACCTGGGGGCTGCAGGCTTTCCTGCTGCCTTCAGCCTCAAAGCCACCCTTTCCCACTTGGCGCCGCATCAGGCACAAAAATGGCCTATGGCTGGAGATGGGTCCCATGCCCAAAGAGCCAGCAAGGAAAATTATGCCTTGTTCTAAAGCTCTTTGGGAACCGCTTGCGTAGCCCCACAGACCTGGGGGCTGTGGGCTTTGCTGCTGCATTCAGCCTCAAAGCCACCCTTTCCCACTTGGCGCTGCGCCAGGCACAAAAATGGCCATACGGCTGGAGATGGGTCCCCCGCCCAAAGAGCCAGCAGGGAAAACTATGCCTTGTTCTAAAGCTCTTTGGGAACCGCTTGCGTAGCCCCACAGACCTGGGGGCTGCGGGCTTTCCTGCTGCCTTCAGACTCGACAACACCCTTTCCCACTTGGCGCCGCGCCAGGCTCAAAAATGGCCATACGGCTGGAGATGGGTCCCCCGCCCAAAGAGCCAGCAGGGAAAACTAGGCCTTGTTCTAAAGCTCTTTGGGAACCGCTTGCGTAGCCCCACAGACCTGGGGGCTGCAGGCTTTGCTGCTGCCTTCAGCCTCAAAGCCACCCTTTCCCACTTGGCGCCCTATCAGGCACAAAAATGGCCTATGGCTGGAGATGGGTCCCATGCCCAAAGAGCCATCAGGGAAAACTATGCCTTGTTCTAAAGCTCTTTGGGAACCGCTTGCGTAGCCCCACAGACCTGGGGGCTGTGGGCTTTCCTGCTGCCTTCAGCCTCAAAACCACCCTTTCCCACTTGGCGCCGCATCAGGCACAAAAATGGCCATACGGCTGGAGATGGGTCCCCCGCCCAAAGAGCCAGCAGGGAAAACTATGCCTTGTTCTAAAGCTCTTTGGGAACCGCTTGCATAGCCCCACAGACCTGGGGGCTGCAGGCTCTCCTGCTGCCTTCAGCCTCGACACCACACTTTCCCACTTGGCGCCGCGCCAGGAACAAAAATGGCCATAAGGCTGGAGATGGGTCCCATGCCCAAAGAGCCAGCAGGGAAAACTATGCCTTGTTCTAAAGCTCTTTGGGAACCGCTTGCGTAGCCCCACAGACCTGGGGGCTGCAGGCTTTGCTGCTGCCTTCAGCCTCAAAGCCACCCTTTCCCGCTTGGCGCCGGGCCAGGCACAAAAATGGCCATACGGCTGGAGATGGGTCCCCCGCCCAAAGAGCCAGCAGGGAAAACTATGCCTTGTTCTAAAGCTCTTTGGGAACCGCTTGCGTAGCCCCACAGACCTGGGGGCTGCAGGCTTTGCTGCTGCCTTCAGCCTCGACACCACCCTTTCCCACTCGGCACCGTGCCAGGTACAAAAATGGCCTGTGGCTGGAGATGGGTCCCATGCCCAAAGAGCCATCAGGGAAAACTATGCCTTGTTCTAAAGCTCTTTGGGAACCGCTTGCGTAGCCCCACAGACCTGGGGGCTGCAGGCTTTCCTGCTGCCTTCAGACTCGACACCACCCTTTCCCACTTGGCGCCGCGCCAGGCTCAAAAAAGGCCATATGTCTGGAGATGGGTCCCCCGCCCAAGGAGCCAGCAGGGAAAATTATGCCTTGTTCTAAAGCTCTTTGGGAACCGCTTCCTTGGCCCCACAGACCTGGGGGCTGCAGGCTTTGCTGCTGCCTTCAGCCTCGACAGCACCCTTTCCCACTTGGCGCCGCACCAGGCACAAAAATGGCCTATGGCTGGAGATGGGTCCGCCGCCCAAAGAGCCAGCAGGGAAAACTATGCCTTGTTCTAAAGCTCTTTGGGAACCGCTTGCGTAGCCCCACAGACCTGGGCCTGCGGGCTTTGCTGCTGCCTTCAGCCTCAAAGCCACCCTTTCCCACTTGGCGCCGCATCAGGCACAAAAATGGCCATACGGCTGGAGATCGGTCCCATGCCCAAAGACCCAGCAAGGAAAACTATGCCTTGTTCTAAAGCTCTTTGGGAACCACTTGCGTAGCCCCACAGACCTGGGGGCTGCAGGCTTTGCTGCTGCCTTCAGCCTCAAAGCCACCCTTTCCCACTTGGCGCCGCATCAGGCACAAAAATGGCCCATGGCTGGAGATGGGTCCCATGCCCAAAGAGCCATCAGGGAAAACTATGCCTTGTTCTAAAGCTCTTTGGGAACCGCTTGCTTGGCCCCACAGACCTGGGGGCTGCAGGCTTTGCTGCTGCCTTCAGCCTCAAAACCACCCTTTCCCACTTGGCACCGCGCCAGGCACAAAAATGGCCATACGGCTGGAGATGGTTCCCCTGCCAAAAGAGCCAGCAGGGAAAACTATGCCTTGTTCTAAAGCTCTTTGGGAAACGCTTGCGTAGCCCCACAGACCTGGGGGCTGCGGGCTTTCCTGCTGCCTTCAGCCTCAAAACGACCCTTTCCCACTTGGCGCCGCGCCAGGCACAAAAATGGCCATATGGTTGGAGATGGGTCCGCCGCCCAAAGAGCCAGCAGGGAAAACTATGCCTTGTTCTAAAGCTCTTTGCGAACCGCTTGCGTAGCCCCACAGACCTGGGGGCTGCGGGCTTTCCTGCTGCCTTCAGCCTCAAAACCACCCTTTCCCACCTCGCACCACGCCAGGCATAAAAATAGCCATACGGCTGGAGATGGGTCCCCCGCCCAAAGAGCCAGCAGGGAAAACTATGCCTTGTTCTAAAGCTCTTTGGGAACCACTTGCGTAGCCCCACAGACCTGGGGGCTGCAGGCTTTCCTGCTGCCTTCAGCCTCGACAACACCCTTTCCCACTTGGCGTCGCGCCAGGCACAAAAATGGCCTATGGCTGGATATGGGTCTCCTGCCCAAAGAGCCAGCAGGGAAAACTATGCCTTGTTCTAAAGCTCTTTGGGAACCGCTTGCCTAGCCCCACAGACCTGGGGGCTGCGGGCTTTCCTGCTGCCTTCAGCCTTGACACCACCCTTTCCCACTTGGCGCTTCGCCAGGCATAAAAATGGCCATATGGCTGGAGATGGGTCCCCCGCCCAAAGAGCCAGCAGGGAAAACTATGCCTTGTTCTAAAGCTCTTTGGGAACCGCTTGCGTAGCCCCACAGACCTGGGGGCTGCAGGCTTTCCTGCTGCCTTCAGCCTCAAAGCCACCCTTTCCCACTTGGCGTCGCGCCAGGCACAAAAATGGCCTATGGCTGGAGATGGGTCCCATGCCCAAAGAGCCATCAGGGAAAACTATGCCTTGTTCTAAAGCTCTTTGGGAACCGCTTGCGTAGCCCCACAGACCTGGGGGCTGCAGGCTTTCCTGCTGCCTTCAGCCTCAAAACCACCCTTTCCCACTTGGCGCCGCGCCAGGCACAAAAATGGCCATACGGCTGGAGATGGGTCCCCCGCCCAAAGAGCCAGCAGGGAAAACTATGCCTTGTTCTAAAGCTCTTTGGGAACCGCTTGCTTGGCCCCACAGACCTGGGGGCTGCAGGCTTTCCTGCTGCCTTCAGCCTCGACACCACCCTTTCCCACTTGGCGCCGCGCCAGGCACAAAAATGGCCATACGGCTGGAGATGGGTCCCCCGCCCAAAGAGCCAGCAGGGAAAACTATGCCTTGTTCTAAAGCTCTTTGGGAACCACTTGCGTAGCCGCACAGACCTGGGGGCTGCAGGCTTTGCTGCTGCCTTCAGCCTCAAAGCCACCCTTTCCCACTTGGCGCCGCATCAGGCACAAAAATGGCCTATGGCTGGAGATGGGTCCCCAACCCAAAGAGCCAGCAGGGAAAACTATGCCTTGTTCTAAAGCTCTTTGGGAACCGCTTGCGTAGCCCCACAGACCTGGGGGCTGCGGGCTTTCCTGCTGCCTTCAGCCTTGACACCACCCTTTCCCACTTGGCGCCGCGCCAGGCACAAAAATGGCCATACGGCTGGAGATGGGTCCCCCGCCCAAAGAGCCAGCAGGGAAAACTATGCCTTGTTCTAAAGCTCTTTGGGAACCGCTTGCGTAGCCCCACAGGCCTGGGCCTGCGGGCTTTGCTGCTGCCTTCAGCCTCAAAGCCACCCTTTCCCACTTGGCGCCGGGCCAGGCACAAAAATGGCCTATGGCTGGAAATGTGTCCCATGCCCAAAGAGCCAGCAAGGAAAACTATGCCTTGTTCTAAAGCTCTTTGGGAACCGCTTGCGTAGCCCCACAGACCTGGGGGCTGCAGGGTTTGCTGCTGCCTTCAGCCTCAAAGCCACCCTTTCCCACTTGGCGCCGCATCAGGCACAAAAATGGCCTATGGCTGGAGATGGGTCCCCCGTCCGAAGAGCCAGCAGGGAAAACTATGCCTTGTTCTAAAGCTCTTTGGGAACCGCTTGCGTAGCCCCACAGACCTTAGGGCTGCAGGCTTGGCTCCTGCCTTCAGCCTCGACACCACCCTTTCCCACTTGGCGTCGCTCCAGGCACAAAAATGGCCTATGGCTGGAGATGGGTCCCATGCCCAAAGAGCCAGCAGGGAAAACTATGCCTTGTTCTAAAGCTCTTTGGGAACCGCTTGCGTAGCCCCACAGACCTGGGGGCTGCAGGCTTTCCTGCTGCCTTCAGCCTCAAAACCACCCTTTACCACTTGGCGCCGCATCAGGCACAAAAATGGCCCATGGCTGGAGATGGGTCCCATGCCCAAAGAGCCATCAGGGAAAACTATGCCTTGTTCTAAAGCTCTTTGGGAACCGCTTGCGTGGCCCCACAGACCTGGGGGCTGCAGGCTTTCCTGCTGCCTTCAGCCTCAAAGCCACCCTTTCCCACTTGGCGCCGGGCCAGGCACAAAAATGGCCATACGGCTGCAGATGGGTCCCCTGCCAAAAGAGCCAGCAGGGAAAACTATGCCTTGTTCTAAAGCTCTTTGGGAACCGCTTGCGTAGCCCCACAGACCTGGGGGCTGCAGGCTTTGCTCCTGCCTTCAGCCTCAAAGCCACCCTTTCACACTTGGCGCCGCGCCAGGCTCAAAAATGGCCATACGGCTGGAGATGGGTCCCCCGTCCAAAGAGCCAGCAGGGAAAGCTATGCCTTGTTCTAAAGCTCTTTGGGAACCGCTTGCGTAGCCCCACAGACCTGGGGGCTGCGGGCTTTCCTGCTGCCTTCAGCCTCAAAGCCACCCATTCCCGCTTGGCGCCGGGCCAGGCACAAAAATGGCCATACGGCTGGAGATGGGTCCCCCGCCCAAAGAGCCAGCAGGGAAAACTATGCCTTGTTCTAAAGCTCTTTGGGAACCGCTTGCGTAGCCCCACAGACCTGGGGGCTGCAGGCTTTCCTGCTGCCTTCAGCCTCGACACCACCCTTTCCCACTTGGCTCCGCGCCAGGCACAAAAATGGCCATACGGCTGGAGATGGGTCCCCCGCCCAAAGAGCCAGCAGGGAAAACTATGCCTTGTTCTAAAGCTCTTTGGGAACCGCTTGCGTAGCCCCACAGACCTGGGGGCTGCAGGCTCTCCTGCTGCCTTCAGCCTCGACACCACCCTTTCCCACTTGGCGCCGCGCCAGGCACAAAAATGGCCATACGGCTGGAGATGGGTCCCATGCCCAAAGAGCCATCAGGGAAAACTATGCCTTGTTCTAAAGCTCTTTGGGAACCGCTTGCGTAGCCCCACAGACCTGGGGGCTGCGGGCTTTGCTGCTGCCTTCAGCCTCAAAGCCACCCTTTCCCGCTTGGCGCCGGGCCACGCACAAAAATGGCCATACGGCTGGAGATGGGTCCCCCGCCCAAAGAGCCAGCAGTGAAAACTATGCCTTGTTCTAAAGCTCTTTGGGAACCGCTTGCGTAGCCCCACAGACCTGGGGGCTGCAGGCTTTGCTGCTGCCTTCAGCCTCGACACCACCCTTTCCCACTTGGCACCGCGCCAGGTACAAAAATGGCCTGTGGCTGGAGATGGGTCCCATGCCCAAAGAGCCATCAGGGAAAACTATGCCTTGTTCTAAAGCTCTTTGGGAACCGCTTGCGTAGCCCCACAGACCTGGGGGCTGCAGGCTTTCCTGCTGCCTTCAGCCTCGACACCACCCTTTCCCACTTGGCGCCGCGCCAGGCACAAAAATGGCCATACGGCTGGAGATGGGTCCCCCGCCCAAAGAGCCATCAGGGAAAACTATGCCTTGTTCTAAAGCTCTTTGGGAACCGCTTGCTTGGCCCCACAGACCTGGGGGCTGCGGGCTTTCCTGCTGCCTTCAGCCTCAAAACCACCCTTTCCCACTTGGCGCCACGCTAGGCACAAAAATGGCCATACGGCTGGAGATGGGTCCCCCGCCCAAAGAGCCAGCAGGGAAAACTATGCCTTGTTCTAAAGCTCTTTGGGAACCGCTTGCGTAGCCCCACAGACCTGGGGGCTGCAGGCTTTGCTGCTGCCTTCAGCCTCGACACCACCCTTTCCCACTTGGCGCCGCATCAGGCACAAAAATGGCCTATGGCTGGAGATGGGTCCCATGCCCAAAGAGCCAGCAAGGAAAACTATGCCTTGTTCTAAAGCTCTTTGGGAACCGCTTGCGTAGCCCCACAGACCTGGGGGCTGTGGGCTTTGCTGCTGCATTCAGCCTCAAAGCCACCCTTTCCCACTTGGCGTCGCGCCAGGCACAAAAATGGCCATACGGCTGGAGATGGGTCCCCCGCCCAAAGAGCCAGCAGGGAAAACTATGCCTTGTTCTAAAGCTCTTTGGGAACCGCTTGCGTAGCCCCACAGACCTGGGGGCTGCAGGCTTTCCTGCTGCCTTCAGACTCGACAACACCCTTTCCCACTTGGCGCCGCGCCAGGCTCAAAAATGGCCATACGGCTGGAGATGGGTCCCCCGCCCAAAGAGCCAGCAGGGAAAACTATGCCTTGTTCTAAAGCACTTTGGGAACCGCTTGCGTAGCCCCACAGACCTGGGGGCTGCAGGCTTTGCTGCTGCCTTCAGCCTCAAAGCCACCCTTTCCCACTTGGCGCCCTATCAGGCACAAAAATGGCCTATGGCTGGAGATGGGTCCCATGCCCAAAGAGCCATCAGGGAAAACTATGCCTTGTTCTAAAGCTCTTTGGGAACCGCTTGCGTAGCCCCACAGACCTGGGGGCTGTGGGCTTTCCTGCTGCCTTCAGCCTCAAAACCACCCTTTCCCACTTGGCGCCGCATCAGGCACAAAAATGGCCATACGGCTGGAGATGGGTCCCCCGCCCAAAGAGCCAGCAGGGAAAACTATGCCTTGTTCTAAAGCTCTTTGGGAACCGCTTGCATAGCCCCACAGACCTGGGGGCTGCAGGCTCTCCTGCTGCCTTCAGCCTCGACACCACACTTTCCCACTTGGCGCCGCGCCAGGCACAAAAATGGCCATAAGGCTGGAGATGGGTCCCATGCCCAAAGAGCCAGCAGGGAAAACTATGCCTTGTTCTAAAGCTCTTTGGGAACCGCTTGCGTAGCCCCACAGACCTGGGGGCTGCAGGCTTTGCTGCTGCCTTCAGCCTCAAAGCCACCCTTTCCCGCTTGGCGCCGGGCCAGGCACAAAAATGGCCATACGGCTGGAGATGGGTCCCCCGCCCAAAGAGCCAGCAGGGAAAACTATGCCTTGTTCTAAAGCTCTTTGGGAACCGCTTGCGTAGCCCCACAGACCTGGGGGCTGCAGGCTTTGCTGCTGCCTTCAGCCTCGACACCACCCTTTCCCACTCGGCATCGTGCCAGGTACAAAAATGGCCTGTGGCTGGAGATGGGTCCCATGCCCAAAGAGCCATCAGGGAAAACTATGCCTTGTTCTAAAGCTCTTTGGGAACCGCTTGCGTAGCCCCACAGACCTGGGGGCTGCAGGCTTTCCTGCTGCCTTCAGACTCGACACCACCCTTTCCCACTTGTCGCCGCGCCAGGCTCAAAAAAGGCCATATGTCTGGAGATGGGTCCCCCGCCCAAAGAGCCAGCAGGGAAAATTATGCCTTGTTCTAAAGCTCTTTGGGAACCGCTTGCTTGGCCCCACAGACCTGGGGGCTGCGGGCTTTCCTGCTGCCTTCAGCCTCAAAACCACCCTTTCCCACTTGGCGCCACGCTAGGCACAAAAATGGCCATACGGCTGGAGATGGGTCCCCCGCCCAAAGAGCCAGCAGGGAAAACTAGGCCTTGTTCTAAAGCTCTTTGGGAACCGCTTGCGTAGCCCCACAGACCTGGGGGCTGCAGGCTTTGCTGCTGCCTTCAGCCTCGACACCACCCTTTCCCACTTGGCGCCGCATCAGGCACAAAAATGGCCTATGGCTGGAGATGGGTCCCATGCCCAAAGAGCCAGCAAGGAAAACTATGCCTTGTTCTAAAGCTCTTTGGGAACCGCTTGCGTAGCCCCACAGACCTGGGGGCTGTGGGCTTTGCTGCTGCATTCAGCCTCAAAGCCACCCTTTCCCACTTGGCGTCGCGCCAGGCACAAAAATGGCCATACGGCTGGAGATGGGTCCCCCGCCCAAAGAGCCAGCAGGGAAAACTATGCCTTGTTCTAAAGCTCTTTGGGAACCCCTTGCGTAGCCCCACAGACCTGGGGGCTGCAGGCTTTCCTGCTGCCTTCAGACTCGACAACACCCTTTCCCACTTGGCGCCGCGCCAGGCTCAAAAATGGCCATACGGCTGGAGATGGGTCCCCCGCCCAAAGAGCCAGCAGGGAAAACTATGCCTTGTTCTAAAGCTCTTTGGGAACCGCTTGCGTAGCCCCACAGACCTGGGGGCTGCAGGCTTTGCTGCTGCCTTCAGCCTCAAAGCCACCCTTTCCCACTTGGCGCCCTATCAGGCACAAAAATGGCCTATGGCTGGAGATGGGTCCCATGCCCAAAGAGCCATCAGGGAAAACTATGCCTTGTTCTAAAGCTCTTTGGGAACCGCTTGCGTAGCCCCACAGACCTGGGGGCTGCGGGCTTTCCTGCTGCCTTCAGACTCGACACCACCCTTTCCCTCTTGGCGCCGCGCCAGGCCCAAAAATGGCCATACGGCTGGAGATGGGTCCCCCGCCCAAAGAGCCAGCAGGGAAAACTATGCCTTGTTCTAAAGCTCTTTGGGAACCGCTTGCGTAGCCCCACAGACCTGGGGGCTGCGGGCTTTCCTGCTGCCTTCAGCCTCAAAACCACCCTTTCCCACTTGGCGCCGCATCAGGCACAAAAATGGCCATACGGCTGGAGATGGGTCCCCCACCCAAAGAGCCAGCAGGGAAAACTATGCCTTGTTCTAAAGCTCTTTGGGAACCGCTTGCGTAGCCCCACAGACCTGGGGCTGCAGGCTTTGCTGCTGCCTTCAGCCTCAAAGCCACCCTTTCCCACTTGGCGCTGCGCCAGGCACAAAAATGGCCATACGGCTGGACATGGGTCCCCCGCCCAAAGAGCCAGCAGGGAAAACTATGCCTTGTTCTAAAGCTCTTTGGGAACCGCTTGCGTAGCCCCACAGACCTGGGGGCTGCGGGCTTTGCTGCTGCCTTCAGCCTCAAAGCCACCCTTTCCCACTTGGCGCCGCGCCAGGCACAAAAATGGCCATATGGCTGGAGATGGGTCCCCCGCCCAAAGAGCCAGCAGGGAAAACTATGCCTTGTTCTAAAGCTCTTTGGGAACCGCTTGCGTAGCCCCACAGACCTGGGGGCTGCAGGCTTTCCTGCTGCCTTCAGCCTCAAAGCCACCCTTTCCCACTTGGCGCCGCGCCAGGCACAAAAATGGCCATATGGCTGGAGATGGGTCCCATGCCCAAAGAGCCAGCAAGGAAAACTATGCCTTGTTCTAAAGCTCTTTGGGAACCGCTTGCTTGGCCCCACAGACCTGGGGGCTGCGGGCTTTGCTGCTGCCTTCAGCCTCAAAACCACCCTTTCCCACTTGGCGCCGCGAAAGGCTCAAAAATGGCCATACGGCTGGAGATGGGTCCCCCGCCCAAAGAGCCAGCAGGGAAAACTATGCCTTGTTCTAAAGCTCTTTGGGAACCGCTTGCGTAGCCCCACAGACCTGGGGGCTGCGGGCTTTGCTGCTGCCTTCAGCCTCAAAGCCACCCTTTCCCACTTGGCGTCGCGCCAGGCCCAAAAATGGCCATACGGCTGCAGATGGGTCCCCCGCCCAAAGAGCCAGCAGGGAAAAATATGCCTTGTTCTAAAGCTCTTTGGGAACCGCTTGCGTAGCCCCACAGACCTGGGGGCTGCAGGCTTTGCTGCTGCCTTCAGCCTCAAAGCCACCCTTTCCCACTTGGCGCCGCGCCAGGCACAAAAATGGCCATACGGCTGGAGATGGGTCCCCCGCCCAAAGAGCCAGCAGGGAAAACTATGCCTTATTCTAAAGCTCTTTGGGAACCGCTTGCGTAGCCCCACAGACCTGGGGCTGCAGGCTTTGCTGCTGCCTTCAGCCTCAAAGCCACCCTTTCCCACTTGGCGCTGCGCCAGGCACAAAAATGGCCATACGGCTGGAGATGGGTCCCCCACCCAAAGAGCCAGCAGGGAAAACTATGCCTTGTTCTAAAGCTCTTTGGGAACCGCTTGCGTAGCCCCACAGACCTGGGGGCTGCGGGCTTTCCTGCTGCCTTCAGCCTCAAAAACACCCTTTCCCACTTGGCGCCTGGCCAGGCACAAAAATGGCCATACGGCTGGAGATGGGTCCCCCGCCCAAAGAGCCAGCAGGGAAAACTATGCCTTGTTCTAAAGCTCTTTGGGAACCGCTTGCGTAGCCCCACAGACCTGGGGGCTGCGGGCTTTGCTGCTGCCTTCAGCCTCAAAGCCACCCTTTCCCACTTGGCGCCGCGCCAGGCCCAAAAATGGCCATATGGCTGGAGATGGGTCCCCCGCCCAAAGAGCCAGCAGGGAAAACTATGCCTTGTTCTAAAGCTCTTTGGGAACCGCTTGCGTAGCCCCACAGACCTGGGGGCTGCAGGCTTTCCTGCTGCCTTCAGCCTCAAAGCCACCCTTTCCCACTTGGCGCCGCGCCAGGCACAAAAATGGCCATACGGCAGGAGATGGGTCCCCCGCCCAAAGAGCCAGCAGGGAAAACTAGGCCTTGTTCTAAAGCTCTTTGGGAACCGCTTGCGTAGCCCCACAGACCTGGGGCTGCAGGCTTTGCTGCTGCCTTCAGCCTCAAAGCCACCCTTTCCCACTTGGCGCTGCGCCAGGCACAAAAATGGCCATACGGCTGGAGATGGGTCCCCCGCCCAAAGAGCCAGCAGGGAAAACTATGCCTTGTTCTAAAGCTCTTTGGGAACCGCTTGCGTAGCCCCACAGACCTGGGGGCTGCGGGCTTTGCTGCTGCCTTCAGCCTCAAAGCCACCCTTTCCCACTTGGCGCCGCGCCAGGCCCAAAAATGGCCATACGGCTGGAGATGGGTCCCCCGCCCAAAGAGCCAGCAGGGAAAACTATGCCTTGTTCTAAAGCTCTTTGGGAACCGCTTGCGTAGCCCCACAGACCTGGGAGCTGCAGGCTTTGCTGCTGCCTTCAGACTCGACACCACCCTTTCCCACCTGGCGCCGCGCCAGGCACAAAAATGGCCTATGGCTGGAGATGGGTCCCCCGCCCAAAGAGCCAGCAGGGAAAACTATGCCTTGTTCTAAAGCTCTTTGGGAACCGCTTGCATAGCCCCACAGACCTGGGGGCTGCAGGCTTTCCTGCTGTCTTCAGCCTCAAAGCCACCCTTTCCCACTTGGCGCCCTATCAGGCACAGAAATGGCCTATGGCTGGACATGGGTCCCCCGCCCAAAGAGCCAGCAGGGAAAACTATGCCTTGTTCTAAAGCTCTTTGGGAACCGCTTGCGTAGCCCCACAGACCTGGGGGCTGCGGGCTTTCCTGCTGCCTTCAGCCTCAAAACCACCCTTTCCCACTTGGCGCCGCGCCAGGCACAAAAATGGCCATACGGCTGCAGATGGGTCCCCCGCCCAAAGAGCCAGCAGGGAAAACTATGCCTTGTTCTAAAGCTCTTTGGGAACCGCTTGCGTAGCCCCACAGACCTGGGGGCTGCGGGCTTTCCTGCTGCCTTCAGCCTCAAAGCCACCCTTTCCCACTTGGCGCCGCCCCAGGCATAAAAATGGCCTACGGCTGGAGATGGGTCCCCCGCCCAAAGAGCCAGCAGGGAAAACTATGCCTTGTTCTAAAGCTCTTTGGGAACCGCTTGCGTAGCCCCACAGACCTGGGGGCTGCGGGCTTTCCTGCTGCCTTCAGCCTCAAAACCACCCTTTCCCACTTGGCGCCGCATCAGGCACAAAAATGGCCATACGGCTGGAGATGGGTCCCCCACCCAAAGAGCCAGCAGGGAAAACTATGCCTTGTTCTAAAGCTCTTTGGGAACCGCTTGCGTAGCCCCACAGACCTGGGGCTGCAGGCTTTGCTGCTGCCTTCAGCCTCAAAGCCACCCTTTCCCACTTGGCGCTGCGCCAGGCACAAAAATGGCCATATGGCTGGAGATGGGTCCCATGCCCAAAGAGCCAGCAGGGAAAACTATGCCTTGTTCTAAAGCTCTTTGGGAACCGCTTGCGTAGCCCCACAGACCTGGGGGCTGCAGGCTTTCCTGCTGCCTTCAGCCTCAAAGCCACCCTTTCCCACTTGGCGCCGCCCAGGCACAAAAATGGCCATATGGCTGGAGATGGGTCCCATGCCCAAAGAGCCAGCAAGGAAAACTATGCCTTGTTCTAAAGCTCTTTGGGAACCGCTTGCTTGGCCCCACAGACCTGGGGGCTGCGGGCTTTGCTGCTGCCTTCCGCCTCAAAACCACCCTTTCCCACTTGGCGCCGCGAAAGGCTCAAAAATGGCCATACGGCTGGAGATGGGTCCCCCGCCCAAAGAGCCAGCAGGGAAAACTATGCCTTGTTCTAAAGCTCTTTGGGAACCGCTTGCGTAGCCCCACAGACCTGGGGGCTGCGGGCTTTGCTGCTGCCTTCAGCCTCAAAACCACCCTTTCCCACTTGGCGCCGCGCCAGGCCCAAAAATGGCCATACGGCTGCAGATGGGTCCCCCGCCCAAAGAGCCAGCAGGGAAAAATATGCCTTGTTCTAAAGCTCTTTGGGAACCGCTTGCGTAGCCCCACAGACCTGGGGGCTGCAGGCTTTGCTGCTGCCTTCAGCCTCAAAGCCACCCTTTCCCACTTGGCGCCGCGCCAGGCACAAAAATGGCCATACGGCTGGAGATGGGTCCCCCGCCCAAAGAGCCAGCAGGGAAAACTATGCCTTGTTCTAAAGCTCTTTGGGAACCGCTTGCGTAGCCCCACAGACCTGGGGCTGCAGGCTTTGCTGCTGCCTTCAGCCTCAAAGCCACCCTTTCCCACTTGGCGCTGCGCCAGGCACAAAAATGGCCATACGGCTGGAGATGGGTCCCCCACCCAAAGAGCCAGCAGGGAAAACTATGCCTTGTTCTAAAGCTCTTTGGGAACCGCTTGCGTAGCCCCACAGACCTGGGGGCTGCGGGCTTTCCTGCTGCCTTCAGCCTCAAAAACACCCTTTCCCACTTGGCGCCTGGCCAGGCACAAAAATGGCCATACGGCTGGAGATGGGTCCCCCGCCCAAAGAGCCAGCAGGGAAAACTATGCCTTGTTCTAAAGCTCTTTGGGAACCGCTTGCGTAGCCCCACAGACCTGGGGGCTGCGGGCTTTGCTGCTGCCTTCAGCCTCAAAGCCACCCTTTCCCACTTGGCGCCGCGCCAGGCCCAAAAATGGCCATATGGCTGGAGATGGGTCCCCCGCCCAAAGAGCCAGCAGGGAAAACTATGCCTTGTTCTAAAGCTCTTTGGGAACCGCTTGCGTAGCCCCACAGACCTGGGGGCTGCAGGCTTTCCTGCTGCCTTCAGCCTCAAAGCCACCCTTTCCCACTTGGCGCCGCGCCAGGCACAAAAATGGCCATACGGCTGGAGATGGGTCCCCCGCCCAAAGAGCCAGCAGGGAAAACTAGGCCTTGTTCTAAAGCTCTTTGGGAACCGCTTGCGTAGCCCCACAGACCTGGGGCTGCAGGCTTTGCTGCTGCCTTCAGCCTCAAAGCCACCCTTTCCCACTTGGCGCTGCGCCAGGCACAAAAATGGCCATACGGCTGGAGATGGGTCCCCCGCCCAAAGAGCCAGCAGGGAAAACTATGCCTTGTTCTAAAGCTCTTTGGGAACCGCTTGCGTAGCCCCACAGACCTGGGGGCTGCGGGCTTTGCTGCTGCCTTCAGCCTCAAAGCCACCCTTTCCCACTTGGCGCCGCGCCAGGCCCAAAAATGGCCATATGGCTGGAGATGGGTCCCCCGCCCAAAGAGCCAGCAGGGAAAACTATGCCTTGTTCTAAAGCTCTTTGGGAACCGCTTGCGTAGCCCCACAGACCTGGGGGCTGCAGGCTTTGCTGCTGCCTTCAGCCTCAAAGCCACCCTTTCCCACTTGGCGCCGCATCAGGCACAAAAATGGCCTATGGCTGGAGATGGGTCCCATGCCCAAAGAGCCAGCAAGGAAAACTATGCCTTGTTCTAAAGCTCTTTGGGAACCGCTTGCTTGGCCCCACAGACCTGGGGGCTGCGGGCTTTGCTACTGCTTTCATCTTCAAAACCACCCTTTCCCACTTGGCGCCGCGCCAGGCTCAAAAATGGCCTATGGTTGGAGATGGGTCCCCCGCCCAAAGAGCCAGCAGGGAAAACTATGCCTTGTTCTAAAGCTCTTTGGGAACCGCTTGCGTAGCCCCACAGACCTGGGGCTGCAGGCTTTGCTGCTGCCTTCAGCCTCAAAGCCACCCTTTCCCACTTGGCGCTGCGCCAGGCACAAAAATGGCCATACGGCTGGAGATGGGTCCCCCGCCCAAAGAGCCAGCAGGGAAAACTATGCCTTGTTCTAAAGCTCTTTGGGAACCGCTTGCGTAGCCCCACAGACCTGGTGGCTGCGGGCTTTCCTGCTGCCTTCAGCCTCAAAAACACCCTTTCCCACTTGGCGCCTGGCCAGGCACAAAAATGGCCATACGGCTGGAGATGGGTCCCCCGCCCAAAGAGCCAGCAGGGAAAACTATGCCTTGTTCTAAAGCTCTTTGGGAACCGCTTGCGTAGCCCCACAGACCTGGGGGCTGCGGGCTTTGCTGCTGCCTTCAGCCTCAAAGCCACCCTTTCCCACTTGGCGCCGCGCCAGGCACAAAAATGGCCATATGGCTGGAGATGGGTCCCCCGCCCAAAGAGCCAGCAGGGAAAACTATGCCTTGTTCTAAAGCTCTTTGGGAACCGCTTGCGTAGCCCCACAGACCTGGGGGCTGCAGGCTTTGCTGCTGCCTTCAGCCTCAAAGCTACCCTTTCCCACTATGCACCGCGCCAGGCACAAAAATGGCCTATGGCTGGAGATGGGTCCCATGCCCAAAGAGCCAGCAAGGAAAACTATGCCTTGTTCTAAAGCTCTTTGGGAACCGCTTGCTTGGCCCCACAGACCTGGGGGCTGCGGGCTTTGCTGCTGCCTTCAGCCTCAAAACCACCCTTTCCCACTTGGCGCCGCGAAAGGCTCAAAAATGGCCATACGGCTGGAGATGGGTCCCCCGCCCAAAGAGCCAGCAGGGAAAACTATGCCTTGTTCTAAAGCTCTTTGGGAACCGCTTGCGTAGCCCCACAGACCTGGGGGCTGCAGGCTTTGCTGCTGCCTTCAGCCTCAAAACCACCCTTTCTCACTTGGCGCCGCGCCAGGCACAAAAATGGCCATACGGCTGGAGATGGGTCCCCCGCCCAAAGAGCCAGCAGGGAAAACTATGCCTTGTTCTAAAGCTCTTTGGGAACCGCTTGCGTAGCCCCACAGACCTGGGGCTGCAGGCTTTGCTGCTGCCTTCAGCCTCAAAGCCACCCTTTCCCACTTGGCGCTGCGCCAGGCACAAAAATGGCCATACGGCTGGAGATGGGTCCCCCGCCCAAAGAGCCAGCAGGGAAAACTATGCCTTGTTCTAAAGCTCTTTGGGAACCGATTGCGTAGCCCCACAGACCTGGGGGCTGCAGGCTTTGCTGCTGCCTTCAGCCTCAAAGCCACCCTTTCCCACTGGGCGTCGCGCCAGGCACAAAAATGGCCTATGGCTGGAGATGGGTCCCCCGCCCAAAGAGCCAGCAGGGAAAACTATGCCTTGTTCTAAAGCTCTTTGCGAACCGCTTGCTTGGCCCCACAGACCTGGGGGCTGCAGGCTTTGCTGCTGCCTTCAGACTCGACACCACCCTTTCCCACCTGGCGCTGCGCCAGGCACAAAAATGGCCTATGGCTGGAGATGGGTCCCCCGCCCAAAGAGCCAGCAGGGAAAACTATGCCTTGTTCTAAAGCTCTTTGGGAACCACTTGCGTAGCCCCACAGACCTGGGGGCTGCGGGCTTTCCTGCTGCCTTCAGCCTCGACACCACCCTTTCCCACTTGGCGCCGCGCCAGGCACAAAAATGGCCATACCGCTGGAGATGGGTCCCCCGCCCAAAGAGCCAGCAGGGAAAACTATGCCTTGTTCTAAAGCTCTTTGGGAACCCCTTGCGTAGCCCCACAGACCTGGGGGCTGCAGGCTTTCCTGCTGCCTTCAGCCTCAAAACCACCCTTTCCCACTTGGCGTCGCGCCAGGCACAAAAATGGCCATACGGATGGAGATGGGTCCCCCGCCCAAAGAGCCAGCAGGGAAAACTATGCCTTGTTCTAAAGCTCTTTGGGAACCGCTTGCGTAGCCCCACAGACCTGGGGGCTGCAGGCTTTGCTGCTGCCTTCAGCCTCAAAGCAACCCTTTCCCACTTGGCGCTGCGCCAGGCACAAAAATGGCCATATGGCTGGAGATGGGTCCCCCGCCCAAAGAGCCAGCAGGGAAAACTATGCCTTGTTCTAAAGCTCTTTGGGAACCGCTTGCGTAGCCCCACAGACCTGGGGGCTGCGGGCTTTCCTGCTGCCTTCAGCCTCAAAGCCACCCTTTCCCACTTGGCGCCTGGCCAGGCACAAAAATGGCCATACGGCTGGAGATGGGTCCCCCGCCCAAAGAGCCAGCAGGGAAAACTATGCCTTGTTCTAAAGCTCTTTGGGAACCGCTTGCGTAGCCCCACAGACCTGGGGGGTGTGGGCTTTCCTGCTGCCTTCAGCCTCAAAGCCACCCTTTCCCACTTGGCGCCGCGGTAGGCACAAAAATGGTCTATGGCTGGAGATGGGTCCCCCGCCCAAAGAGCCAGCAGGGAAAACTATGCCTTGTTCTAAAACTCTTTGGGAACCGCTTGCGTAGCCACACAGACCTGGGGGCTGCAGGCTCTCCTGCTGCCTTCAACCTCGACAGCACCCTTTCCCACTTGGCGCCGCGCCAGGCACAAAAATGGCCATACGGCTGGAGATGGGTCCCCCGCCCAGAGAGCCAGCAGGGAAAATTATGCCTTGTTCTAAAGCTCTTTGGGAACCGCTTGCGTAGCCCCACAGACCTGGGGGCTGCGGGCTTTCCTGCTGCCTTCAGCCTCAAAGCCACCCTTTCCCACTTGGTGCCGCATCAGGCACAAAAATGGCCTATGGCTGGATATGGGTCCCATGCCCTAAGAGCCAGCTGGGAAAACTATGCCTTGTTCTAAAGCTCTTTGGGAACCGCTTGCGTAGCCCCACAGACCTGGGGGCTGCAGGCTTTGCTGCTGCTTCAGCCTCAAAGCCACCCTTTCCCACTTGGCGTCGCGCCAGGCACAAAAATGGCCTATGGCTGGAGATGGGTCCCCCGCCCAAAGAGCCAGCAGGGAAAACTATGCCTTGTTCTAAAGCTCTTTGGGAACCGCTTGCTTGGCCCCACAGACCTGGGGGCTGCAGGCTTTGCTGCTGCCTTCAGCCTCGACACCACCCTTTCCCACTTGGCACTGCGCCAGGCGCAAAAATGGCCATACGGCTGGAGATGGGTCCCCCGCCCAAAGAGCCAGGAGGGAAAATTATGCCTTGTTCTAAAGCTCTTTGGGAACCACTTGCGTAGCCCCACAGACGTGGGGGCTGCGGGCTTTCCTGCTGCCTTCAGCCTCGACACCACCCTTTCCCACTTGGCGCCGAGCCAGGCACAAAAATGGCCATATGGCTGGAGATGGGTCCCCCGCCCAAAGAGCCAGCAGGGAAAACTATGCCTTGTTCTAAAGCTCTTTGGGAACCGCTTGCGTAGCCCCACAGACCTGGGGGCTGCGGGCTTTGCTGCTGCCTTCAGCCTCAAAGCCACCCTTTCCCACTTGGCGCCGCGCCAGGCACAAAAATGGCCATACGGCTGGAGATGGGTCCCCCGCCCAAAGAGCCAGCAGGGAAAACTATGCCTTGTTCTAAAGCTCTTTGGGAACCGCTTGCGTAGCCCCACAGACCTGGGGGGTGTGGGCTTTCCTGCTGCCTTCAGCCTCGACACCACCCTTTCCCACTTGGCGCCGCGCCAGGCACAAAAATGGCCATACGGCTGGAGATGGGTCCCCCGCCCAAAGAGCCAGCAGGGAAAATTATGCCTTGTTCTAAAGCTCTTTGGGAACCGCTTGCGTAGCCCCACAGACCTGGGGGCTGCGGGCTTTCCTGCTGCCTTCAGCCTCAAAACCACCCTTTCCCACTACGCACCGCGCCAGGCATAAAAATAGCCATACGACTGGAGATGGGTCCCCCGCCCAAAGAGCCAGCAGGGAAAACTATGCCTTGTTCTAAAGCTCTTTGGGAACCGCTTGCGTAGCCCCACAGACCTGGGGGCTGCAGGCTTTCCTGCTGCCTTCAGCCTCGACAACACCCTTTCCCACTTGGCGTCGCGCCAGGCACAAAAATGGCCTATTGCTGGAGATGGGTCTCCCGCCCAAAGAGCCAGCAGGGAAAACTATGCCTTGTTCTAAAGCTCTTTGGGAACCGCTTGCTTGGCCCCACAGACCTGGGGGCTGCGGGCTTTCCTGCTGCCTTCAGCCTCGACAACACCCTTTCCCACTTGGCGTCGCGCCAGGCACAAAAATGGCCTATGGCGGGAGATGGGTCCCCCGCCCAAGGAGCCAGCAGGGAAAACTATGCCTTGTTCTAAAGCTCTTTGGGAACCGCTTGCGTAGCCCCACAGACCTGGGGACTGCGGGCTTTCCTGCTGTCTTCAGCCTCAAAGCCACCCTTTCCCACTTGGCGCCGCATCAGGCACAAAAATGGCCATACGGCTGGAGATGGGTCCCCCGCCCAAAGAGCCAGCAGGGAAAACTATGCCTTGTTCTAAAGCTCTTTGGGAACCGCTTGCGTAGCCCCACAGACCTGGGGGCTGCGGGCTTTGCTGCTGCCTTCAGCCTCGACACCACCCTTTCCCACTACGCACCGCGCCAGGCACAAAAATAGATAGACGGCTGGAGATGGGTCCCCCGCCCAAAGAGCCAGCAGGGAAAACTATGCCTTGTTCTAAAGCTCTTTGGGAACCGCTTGCGTAGCCCCACAGACCTGGGGGCTGCAGGCTTTCCTGCTGCCTTCAGCCTCGACAGCACCCTTTCCCACTTGACGCCGCGCCAGGCACAAAAATGGTCATACGGCTGGAGATGGGTCCCCCGCCCAGAGAGCCATCAGGGAAAATTATGCCTTGTTCTAAAGCTCTTTGGGAACCGCTTGCGTAGCCCCACAAACCTGGGGGCTGCAGGCTTTCCTGCTGCCTTCAGCCTCAAAGCCACCCTTTCCCACTTGGCGCCGCGCCAGGCACAAAAATGGCCATACGGCTGGAGATGGGTCCCCCGCCTAAAGAGCCAGCAGGGAAAACTATGCCTTGTTCTAAAGCTCTTTGGGAACCACTTGCGTAGCCCCACAGACCTGGGGGCTGCGGGCTTTCCTGCTGCCTTCAGCCTCGACACCACCCTTTCCCACTTGGCGCCGCCCCAGGCATAAAAATGGCCATATGGCTGGAGATGGGTCCCCCGCCCAAAGAGCCAGCAGGGAAAAATATGCCTTGTTCTAAAGCTCTTTGGGAAACGCTTGCGTAGCCCCACAGACCTGGGGGCTGCAGGCTTTGCTGCTGCCTTCAGCCTCAAAACCACCCTTTCCCACTTGGCGCCGCGCCAGGCACAAAAATGGCCATACGGCTGGAGATGGGTCCCCCGCCCAAAGAGCCAGCAGGGAAAACTATGCCTTGTTCTAAAGCTCTTTGTGAACCGCTTGCGTAGCCGCACAGACCTGGGGGCTGCAGGCTTTCCTGCTGCCTTCAGCCTCAAAGCCACCCTTTCCCAATTGGCGCCGGGCCAGGCACAAAAATGGCCATACGGCTGGAGATGGGTCCCCCGCCCAAAGAGCCAGCAGGGAAAACTATGCCTTGTTCTAAAGCTCTTTGGGAACCGCTTGCGTAGCCCCACAGACCTGGGGGCTGCGGGCTTTGCTGCTGCCTTCAGCCTCGACACCACCCTTTCCCACTTGGCCCCTGGCCACGCACAAAAATGGCCATACGGCTGGAGATGGGTCCCCCGCCCAAAGAGCCAGCAGGGAAAACTATGCCTTGTTCTAAAGCTCTTTGGGAACCGCTTGCGTAGCCCCACAGACCTTAGGGCTGCAGGCTTTCCTGCTGCCTTCAGCCTCGACAGCACCCTTTCCCACTTGGCGCCGCGCCAGGCACAAAAATGGCCATACGGCTGGAGATGGGTCCCCCGCCCAGAGAGCCAGCAGGGAAAATTATGCCTTGTTCTAAAGCTCTTTGGGAACCGCTTGCGTAGCCCCACAGACCTGGGGGCTGCGGGCTTTCCTGCTGCCTTCAGCCTCAAAGCCACCCTTTCCCACTTGGCGCCGCATCAAGCACAAAAATGGCCTATGGCTGGATATGGGTCCCATGCCCTAAGAGCCAGCTGGGAAAACTATGCCTTGTTCTAAAGCTCTTTGGGAACCGCTTGCGTAGCCCCACAGACCTGGGGGCTGCGGGCTTTCCTGCTGCCTTCAGCCTCAAAGCCACCCTTTCCCACTTGGCGTCGCGCCAGGCACAAAAATGGCCTATGGCTGGAGATGGCTCCCATGCCCAAAGAGCCAGCAGGGAAAACTATGCCTTGTTCTAAAGCTCTTTGGGAACCGCTTGCTTGGCCCCACAGACCTGGGGGCTGCAGCCTTTCCTGCTGCCTTCAGACTCGACACCACCCTTTCCCACTTGGCGCCGCGCTAGTCACAAAAATGGTCTATGGCTGGAGATGGGTCCCCCGCCCAAAGAGCCAGCAGGGAAAACTATGCCTTGTTCTAAAGCTCTTTGGGAACCGCTTGTGTAGCCCCACAGACCTGGGGGCTGCAGGCTTTCCTGCTGCCTTCAGCCTCGACACCACCATTTCCCACTTGGCGCCGCGCCAGGCTCAAAAATGGCCATATGTCTGGACATGGGTCCCCCGCCCAAAGAGCCATCAGGGAAAACTATGCCTTGTTCTAAAGCTCTTTGGGAACCGCTTGCGTAGCCCCACAGACCTGGGCCTGCGGGCTTTGCTGCTGCCTTCAGGCTCAAAGCCACCCTTTCCCACTTGGCGCTGCGCCAGGCACAAAAATGGCCATACGGCTGGAGATGGGTCCCATGCCCAAAGAGCCAGCAAGGGAAACTATGCCTTGTTCTAAAGCTCTTTGGGAACCGCTTGCGTAGCCGCACAGACCTGGGGGCTGTGGGCCTTCCTGCTGCCTTCAGCCTCGACACCACCCTTTCCCACTTGGCCCCTGGCCATGCACAAAAATGGCCATACGGCTGGAGATGGGTCCCCCGCCCAAAGAGCCAGCAGGGAAAACTATGCCTTGTTCTAAAGCTCTTTGGGAACCGCATGAGTAGCCACACAGACCTGGGGGCTGTGGGCTTTGCTGCTGCCTTCAGCCTCAAAACCACCCTTTCCCACTTGGCGCTGCGCCAGGCTCAAAAATGGCCATACGGCTGGAGATGGGTCCCCCGCCCAAAGAGCCAGCAGGGAAAACTATGCCTTGTTCTAAAGTTCTTTGGGAACCGCTTGCGTAGCCCCACAGACCTGGGGGCTGCAGGCTTTCCTGCTGCCTTCAGCCTCAAAACCACCCTTTCCCACTACGCACCGCGCCAGGCACAAAAATGGCCATACGGCTGGAGATGGGTCCCCCGCCCAAAAAGCCAGCAGGGAAAACTATGCCTTGTTCTAAAGCTCTTTGGGAACCGCTTGCGTAGCCGCACAGACCTGGGGGCTGCGGGCTTTGCTGCTGCCTTCAGACTCGACACCACCCTTTCCCACTTGGCGCCCTATCAGGCACAAAAATGGCCTGTGGCTGGAGATGGGTCCCATGCCCAAAGAGCCAGCAGGGAAAACTATGCCTTGTTCTAAAGCTCTTTGGGAACCGCTTGCGTAGCCCCACAGACCTGGGGGCTGCGGGCTTTCCTGCTGCCTTCAGCCTCGACACCACCCTTTCCCACTTGGCGTCGCACCAGGCACAAAAATGGCCATACGGCTGGAGATGGGTCCCCCGCCCAAAGAGCCAGCAGGGAAAACTATGCCTTGTTCTAAAGCTCTTTGGGAACCGCTTGCGTAGCCGCACAGACCTGGGGGCTGCAGGCTTTGCTGCTGCCTTCAGCCTCAAAGCCACCCTTTCCCACTTCGCGCCCTATCAGGCACAAAAATGGCCTGTGGCTGGAGATGGGTCCCATGCCCAAAGAGCCAGCAGGGAAAACTATGCCTTGTTCTAAAGCTCTTTGGGAACCGCTTGCGTAGCCCCACAGACCTGGGGGCTGCGGGCTTTCCTGCTGCCTTCAGCCTCGACAGCACCCTTTCCCACTTGGCATCGCACCAGGCACAAAAATGGCCATACGGCTGGAGATGGGTCCCCCGCCCAAAGAGCCAGCAGGGAAAACTATGCCTTGTTCTAAAGCTCTTTGGGAACCACTTGCGTAGCCCCACAGACCTGGGGGCTGCGGGCTTTCCTGCTGCCTTCAGACTTGACACCACCCTTTCCCACTTGGCGCCGCGCCAGGCACAAAAATGGCCATACGGCTGGAGATGGGTCCCCCGCCCAAAGAGCCAGCAGGGAAAACTATGCCTTGTTCTAAAGCTCTTTGGGAACCGCTTGCGTAGCCGCACAGACCTGGGGGCTGCGGGCTTTCCTGCTGCCTTCAGCCTCGACAGCACCCTTTCCCACTTGGCGTCGCACCAGGCACAAAAATGGCCATAAGGCTGGAGATGGGTCCCATGCCCTAAGAGCCAGCAGGGAAAACTATGCCTTGTTCTAAAGCTCTTTGGGAACCACTTGCGTAGCCCCACAGACCTGGGGGCTGCGGGCTTTCCTGCTGCCTTCAGACATGACACCACCCTTTCCCACTTGGCGCCGCGCCAGGCACAAAAATGGCCATACGGCTGGAGATGGGTCCCCCGCCCAAAGAGCCAGCAGGGAAAACTATGCCTTGTTCTAAAGCTCTTTGGGAACCGCTTGCGTAGCCGCACAGACCTGGGGGCTGCGGGCTTTCCTGCTGCCTTCAGACTCGACACCACCCTTTCCCACTTGGCACTGCGCCAGGCACAAAAATGGCCTATGGCTGGAGATGGGTCCCATGCCCAAAGAGCCAGCAGGGAAAACTATGCCTTGTTCTAAAGCTCTTTGGGAACCGCTTGCATAGCCCCACAGACCTGGGGGCTGCGGGCTTTCCTGCTGCCTTCAGACTTGACACCACCCTTTCCCACTTGGCGTCGCGCCAGGCACAAAAATGGCCATACGGCTGGAGATGGGTCCCATGCCCAAAGAGCCATCAGGGAAAACTATGCCTTGTTCTAAAGCTCTTTGGGAACCGCTTGCGTAGCCCCACAGACCTGGGGCCTGCAGGCTTTCCTGCTGCCTTCAGCCTCAAAACCACCCTTTCCCACTTGGCGCTGCGCCAGGCACAAAAATGGCCATACGGCTGGAGATGGGTCCCCCGCCCAAAGAGCCAGCAGGGAAAACTATGCCTTGTTCTAAAGCTCTTTGGGAACCGCTTGCGTAGCCCCACAGACCTGGGGGCTGCGGGCTTTCCTGCTGCCTTCAGCCTCAAAGCCACCCTTTCCCACCTGGCGCCGCGCTAGGCACAAAAATGGCCTATGGCTGGAGATGGGTCCCCCGCCCAAAGAGCCAGCAGGGAAAACTATGCCTTGTTCTAAAGCTCTTTGGGAACCACTTGCGTAGCCCCACAGACCTGGGGGCTTCGGGCTTTCCTGCTGCCTTCAGCCTCAAAGCCACCCTTTCCCACTTGGCGCCGCGCCAGGCTCAAAAATGGCCATACGGCTGGAGATGGGTCCCCCGTCCAAAGAGCCAGCAGGGAAAACTATGCCTTGTTCTAAAGCTCTTTGGGAACCGCTTGCTTGGCCCCACAGACCTGGGGGCTGCGGGCTTTCCTGCTGCCTTCAGCCTCGACACCACCCTTTCCCACTTGGCGCCGCACCAGTCTCAAAAATGGCCATATGTCTGGAGATGGGTCCCCCGCCCAAAGAGCCATCAGGGAAAACTATGCCTTGTTCTAAAGCTCTTTGGGAACCGCTTGCGTAGCCCCACAGACCTGGGGACTGCGGGCTTTCCTGCTGCCTTCAGCCTCGACACCACCCTTTCCCACTTGGCGCCGCGCTAGGCACAAAAATGGCCTGTGGCTGGAGATGGGTCCCCCGCCCAAAGAGCCAGCAGGGAAAACTATGCCTTGTTCTAAAGCTCTTTGGGAAGCGCTTGCGTAGCCGCACAGACCTGGGGGCTGCAGGCTTTCCTGCTGCCTTCAGCCTCGACAGCACCCTTTCCCACTTGGCACTGCGCCAGGCACAAAAATGGCCTATGGCTGGAGATGGGTCCCCCGCCCAAAGAGCCAGCAGGGAAAACTATGCCTTGTTCTAAAGCTCTTTGGGAACCGCTTGCGTAGCCCCACAGACCTGGGGGCTGCGGGCTTTCCTGCTGCCTTCAGCCTCAAAACCACCCTTTCCCACTACGCACCGCGCCAGGCACAAAAATGGCCATACGGCTGGAGATGGGTCCCCCGCCCAAAGAGCCAGCAGGGAAAACTATGCCTTGTTCTAAAGCTCTTTGGGAACCGCTTGCGTAGCCGCACAGACCTGGGGGCTGCGGCCTTTCCTGCTGCCTTCAGACTCGACACCACCCTCTCCCACTTGGCACTGCGCCAGGCACAAAAATGGCCTATGGCTGGAGATGGGTCCCCCGCCCAAAGAACAAGCAGGGAAAACTATGCCTTGTTCTAAAGCTCTTTGGGAACCACTTGCGTAGCCGCACAGACCTGGGGGCTGCAGGCTTTCCTGCTGCCTTCAGCCTCGACACCACCCTTTCCCACTTGGCGCTGCGCCAGGCACAAAAATGGCCATACGGCTGGAGATGGGTCCCCCGCCCAAAGAGCCAGCAGGGAAAACTAGGCCTTGTTCTAAAGCTCTTTGGGAACCGCTTGCGTAGCCCCACAGACCTGGGGGCTGCGGGCTTTCCTGCTGCCTTCAGCCTCAAAACCACCCTTTCCCACTACGCACCGCGCCAGGCACAAAAATGGCCATACGGCTGGAGATGGGTCCCCCGCCCAAAGAGCCAGCAGGGAAAACTATGCCTTGTTCTAAAGCTCTTTGGGAACCGCTTGCGTAGCCCCACAGACCTGGGGGCTGCGGGCTTTCCTGCTGCCTTCAGACTCGACACCACCCTCTCCCACTTGGCACTGCGCCAGGCACAAAAATGGCCTATGGCTGGAGATGGGTCCCCCGCCCAAAGAACAAGCAGGGAAAACTATGCCTTGTTCTAAAGCTCTTTGGGAACCGCTTGCGTAGCCCCACAGACCTGGGGGCTGCGGGCTTTCCTGCTGCCTTCAGCCTCGACAGCACCCTTTCCCACTTGGCGTCGCACCAGGCACAAAAATGGCCATACGGCTGGAGATGGGTCCCATGCCCAAAGAGCCAGCAGGGAAAACTATGCCTTGTTCTAAAGCTCTTTGGGAACCACTTGCGTAGCCGCACAGACCTGGGGGCTGCGGGCTTTCCTGCTGCCTTCAGACTTAACACCACCCTTTCCCACTTGGCGCCGCGCCAGGCACAAAAATGGCCATACGGCTGGAGATGGGTCCCCCGCCCAAAGAGCCAGCAGGGAAAACTATGCCTTGTTCTAAAGCTCTTTGGGAACCGCTTGCGTAGCCGCACAGACCTGGGGGCTGCGGGCTTTCCTGCTGCCTTCAGACTCGACACCACCCTCTCCCACTTGGCACTGCGCCAGGCACAAAAATGGCCTATGGCTGGAGATGGGTCCCCCGCCCAAAGAGCCAGCAGGGAAAACTATGCCTTGTTCTAAAGCTCTTTGGGAACCGCTTGCGTAGCCGCACAGACCTGGGGGCTGCAGGCTTTCCTGCTGCCTTCAGCCTCGACAGCACCCTTTCCCACTTGGCCCCTGGCCATGCACAAAAATGGCCATACGGCTGGAGATGGGTCCCCCGCCCAAAGAGCCAGCAGGGAAAACTATGCCTTGTTCTAAAGCTCTTTGGGAACCGCTTGCGTAGCCCCACAGACCTGGGGGCTGCGGGCTTTCCTGCTGCCTTCAGCCTCAAAACCACCCTTTCCCACTACGCACCGCGCCAGGCACAAAAATGGCCATACGGCTGGAGATGGGTCCCCCGCCCAAAGAGCCAGCAGGGAAAACTATGCCTTGTTCTAAAGCTCTTTGGGAACCGCTTGCGTAGCCGCACAGACCTGGGGGCTGCGGGCTTTCCTGCTGCCTTCAGACTCGACACCACCCTCTCCCACTTGGCACTGCGCCAGGCACAAAAATGGCCTATGGCTGGAGATGGGTCCCCCGCCCAAAGAACAAGCAGGGAAAACTATGCCTTGTTCTAAAGCTCTTTGGGAACCACTTGCGTAGCCGCACAGACCTGGGGGCTGCAGGCTTTCCTGCTGCCTTCAGCCTCGACAGCACCCTTTCCCACTTGGCGCTGCGCCAGGCACAAAAATGGCCATACGGCTGGAGATGGGTCCCCCGCCCAAAGAGCCAGCAGGGAAAACTAGGCCTTGTTCTAAAGCTCTTTGGGAACCGCTTGCATAGCCCCACAGACCTGGGGGCTGCAGGCTTTGCTGCTGCCTTCAGCCTCAAAGCCACCCTTTCCCACTTCGCGCCCTATCAGGCACAAAAATGGCCTGTGGCTGGAGATGGGTCCCATGCCCAAAGAGCCATCAGGGAAAACTATGCCTTGTTCTAAAGCTCTTTGGGAACCGCTTGCGTAGCCCCACAGACCTGGGGGCTGCGGGCTTTCCTGCTGCCTTCAGTCTCGACAGCACCCTTTCCCACTTGGCGCCGCGCCAGGCACAAAAATGGCCATACGGCTGGAGATGGGTCCCCCGCCCAAAGAGCCAGCAGGGAAAACTATGCCTTGTTCTAAAGCTCTTTGGGAACCGCTTGCGTAGCCGCACAGACCTGGGGGCTGCGGGCTTTCCTGCTGCCTTCAGACTCGACACCACCCTTTCCCACTTAGCACTGCGCCAGGCACAAAAATGGCCTATGGCTGGAGATGGGTCCCATGCCCAAAGAGCCATCAGGGAAAACTATGCCTTGTTCTAAAGCTCTTTGGGAACCGCTTGCGTAGCCCCACAGACCTCAGGCCTGCAGGCTTTCCTGCTGCCTTCAGCCTCAAAACCACCCTTTCCCACTTGGCGCCGCGCCAGGCACAAAAATGGCCATACGGCTGGAGATGGGTCCCCCGCCCAAAGAGCCAGCAGGGAAAACTATGCCTTGTTCTAAAGCTCTTTGGGAACCGCTTGCGTAGCCCCACAGACCTGGGGGCTGCGGGCTTTCCTGCTGCCTTCAGCCTCAAAGCCACCCTTTCCCACCTGGCGCCGCGCTAGGCACAAAAATGGCCTATGGCTGGAGATGGGTCCCCCGCCCAAAGAGCCAGCAGGGAAAACTATGCCTTGTTCTAAAGCTCTTTGGGAACCGCTTGCGTAGCCCCACAGACCTGGGGCCTGCAGGCTTTCCTGCTGCCTTCAGCCTCAAAGCCACCCTTTCCCACTTGGCGCCGCGCCAGGCTCAAAAATGGCCATACGGCTGGAGATGGGTCCCCCGTCCAAAGAGCCAGCAGGGAAAACTATGCCTTGTTCTAAAGCTCTTTGGGAACCGCTTGTGTAGCCGCACAGACCTGGGGGCTGCAGGCTTTCCTGCTGCCTTCAGCCTCGACACCACCCTTTCCCACTTGGCACTGCGCCAGGCACAAAAATGGCCATACGGCTGGAGATGGGTCCCATGCCCAAAGAGCCAGCAGGGAAAACTATACCTTGTTCTAAAGCTCTTTGGGAACCGCTTGCGTAGCCCCACAGACCTGGGGGCTGCGGGCTTCCCTGCTGCCTTCAGCCTCAAAGCCACCCTTTCCCACTTGGCGTCGCGCTAGGCACAAAAATGGCCATACGGCTGGAGATGGGTCCCCCGCCCAAAGAGCCAGCAGGGAAAACTATGCCTTGTTCTAAAGCTCTTCGGGAACCGCTTGCGTAGCCGCACAGACCTGGGGGCTGTGGGCCTTCCTGCTGCCTTCAGCCTCAAAGCCACCCTTTCCCACTTGGCCCCTGGCCATGCACAAAAATGGCCATACGGCTGGAGATGGGTCCCCCGCCCAAAGAGCCAGCAGGGAAAACTATGCCTTGTTCTAAAGCTCTTTGGGAACCGCTTGCGTAGCCCCACAGACCTGGGGGCTGCGGGCTTTCCTGCTGCCTTCAGCCTCGACAGCACCCTTTCCCACTACGCACCGCGCCAGGCACAAAAATGGCCATACGGCTGGAGATGGGTCCCCCGCCCAAAGAGCCAGCAGGGAAAACTATGCCTTGTTCTAAAGCTCTTTGGGAACCGCTTGCGTAGCCCCACAGACCTGGGGGCTGCGGGCTTTCCTGCTGCCTTCAGACTCGACACCACCCTCTCCCACTTGGCACTGCGCCAGGCACAAAAATGGCCATACGGCTGGAGATGGGTCCCCTGCCCAAAGAACAAGCAGGGAAAACTATGCCTTGTTCTAAAGCTCTTTGGGAACCACTTGCGTAGCCCCACAGACCTGGTGGCTGCAGGCTTTCCTGCTGCCTTCAGCCTCGACAGCACCCTTTCCCACTTGGCGCTGCGCCAGGCACAAAAATGGCCATACGGCTGGAGATGGGTCCCCCGCCCAAAGAGCCAGCAGGGAAAACTAGGACTTGTTCTAAAGCTCTTTGGGAACCGCTTGCATAGCCCCACAGACCTGGGGGCTGCAGGCGTTGCTGCTGCCTTCAGCCTCAAAGCCACCCTTTCCCACTTCGCGCCCTATCAGGCACAAAAATGGCCTATGGCTGGAGATGGGTCCCATGCCCAAAGAGCCAGCAGGGAAAACTATGCCTTGTTCTAAAGCTCTTTCGGAACCACTTGCGTAGCCGCACAGACCTGGGGGCTGAGGGCTTTCCTGCTGCCTTCAGACTTGACACCACCCTTTCCCACTTGGCGCCGCGCCAGGCACAAAAATAGCCATACGGCTGGAGATGGGTCCCCCGCCCAAAGAGCCAGCAGGGAAAACTATGCCTTGTTCTAAAGCTCTTTGGGAACCGCTTGCGTAGCCGCACAGACCTGGGGGCTGCGGGCTTTCCTGCTGCCTTCAGACTCGACACCACCCTCTCCCACTTGGCACTGCGCCAGGCACAAAAATGGCCTATGGCTGGAGATGGGTCCCCCGCCCAAAGAACAAGCAGGGAAAACTATGCCTTGTTCTAAAGCTCTTTGGGAACCACTTGCGTAGCCGCACAGACCTGGGGGCTGCAGGCTTTCCTGCTGCCTTCAGCCTCGACAGCACCCTTTCCCACTTGGCGCTGCGCCAGGCACAACAATGGCCATACGGCTGGAGATGGGTCCCCCGCCCAAAGAGCCAGCAGGGAAAACTAGGCCTTGTTCTAAAGCTCTTTGGGAACCGCTTGCATAGCCCCACAGACCTGGGGGCTGCAGGCTTTCCTGCTGCCTTCAGCCTCAAAGCCACCCTTTCCCACTTGGCACTGCGCCAGGCAAAAAAATGGCCATACGGCTGGAGATGGGTCCCCCGCCCAAAGAGCCAGCAGGGAAAACTATGCCTTGTTCTAAAGCTCTTTGGGAACCGCTTGCGTAGCCCCACAGACCTGGGGACTGCGGGCTTTCCTGCTGCCTTCAGCCTCGACACCACCCTTTCCCACTTGGCTCCGCGCTAGGCACAAAAATGGTCTGTAGCTGGAGATGGGTCCCCCGCCCAAAGAGCCAGCAGGGAAAACTATGCCTTGTTCTAAAGCTCTTTGGGAACCGCTTGCGTAGCCGCACAGACCTGGTGGCTGCAGGCTTTCCTGCTGCCTTCAGCCTCGACACCACCCTTTCCCACTTGGCCCCTGGCCATGCACAAAAATGGCCATACGGCTGGAGATGGGTCCCCCGCCCAAAGAGCCAGCAGGGAAAACTATGCCTTGTTCTAAAGCTCTTTGGGAACCGCTTGCGTAGCCCCACAGACCTGGGGGCTGCGGGCTTTCCTGCTGCCTTCAGCCTCAAAACCACCCTTTCCCACTACGCACCGCGCCAGGCACAAAAATGGCCATACGGCTGGAGATGGGTCCCCCGCCCAAAGAGCCAGCAGGGAAAACTATGCCTTGTTCTAAAGCTCTTTGCGAACCGCTTGCGTAGCCCCACAGACCTGGGGGCTGCGGGCTTTCCTGCTGCCTTCAGACTCGACACCACCCTCTCCCACTTGGCACTGCGCCAGGCACAAAAATGGCCTATGGCTGGAGATGGGTCCCCCGCCCAAAGAACAAGCAGGGAAAACTATGCCTTGTTCTAAAGCTCTTTGGGAACCGCTTGCATAGCCCCACAGACCTGGGGGCTGCAGGCTTTCCTGCTGCCTTCAGCCTCAAAGCCACCCTTTCCCACTTGGCGCTGCGCCAGGCACAAAAATGGCCATACGGCTGGAGATGGGTCCCCCGCCCAAAGAGCCAGCAGGGAAAACTATGCCTTGTTCTAAAGCTCTTTGGGAACCGCTTGCATAGCCCCACAGACCTGGGGGCTGCAGGCTTTGCTGCTGCCTTCAGCCTCAAAGCCACCCTTTCCCACTTCGCGCCCTATCAGGCACAAAAATGGCCTATGGCTGGAGATGGGTCCCATGCCCAAAGAGCCATCAGGGAAAACTATGCCTTGTTCTAAAGCTCTTTGGGAACCGCTTGCGTAGCCCCACAGACCTGGGGGCTGCGGGCTTTCCTGCTGCCTTCAGCCTCAAAGCCACCCTTTCCCACTTGGCGCCGCGCCAGGCACAAAAATGGCCATACGGCTGGAGATGGGTCCCCCGCCCAAAGAGCCAGCAGGGAAAACTAGGCCTTGTTCTAAAGCTCTTTGGGAACCGCTTGCGTAGCCCCACAGACCTGGGGGCTGCAGGCTTTCCTGCTGCCTTCAGCCTCAAAGCCACCCTTTCCCACTTGGCACTGCGCCAGGCACAAAAATGGCCATACGGCTGGAGATGGGTCCCATGCCCAAAGAGCCAGCAAGGAAAACTATACCTTGTTCTAAAGCTCTTTGGGAACCGCTTGCGTAGCCCCACAGACCTGGGGGCTGCGGGCTTTCCTGCTGCCTTCAGCCTCAAAGCCACCCTTTCCCACTTGGCGTCGCGCTAGGCACAAAAATGGCCATACGGCTGGAGATGGGTCCCCCGCCCAAAGAGCCAGCAGGGAAAACTATGCCTTGTTCTAAAGCTCTTCGGGAACCGCTTGCGTAGCCGCACAGACCTGGGGGCTGTGGGCCTTCCTGCTGCCTTCAGCCTCGACACCACCCTTTCCCACTTGGCCCCTGGCCATGCACAAAAATGGCCATACGGCTGGAGATGGGTCCCCCGCCCAAAGAGCCAGCAGGGAAAACTATGCCTTGTTCTAAAGCTCTTTGGGAACCGCTTGCGTAGCCCCACAGACCTGGGGGCTGCGGGCTTTCCTGCTGCCTTCAGCCTCGACAGCACCCTTTCCCACTACGCACCGCGCCAGGCACAAAAATGGCCATACGGCTGGAGATGGGTCCCCCGCCCAAAGAGCCAGCAGGGAAAACTATGCCTTGTTCTAAAGCTCTTTGGGAACCGCTTGCGTAGCCCCACAGACCTGGGGGCTGCGGGCTTTCCTGCTGCCTTCAGACTCGACACCACCCTCTCCCACTTGGCACTGCGCCAGGCACAAAAATGGCCTATGGCTGGAGATGGGTCCCCTGCCCAAAGAACAAGCAGGGAAAACTATGCCTTGTTCTAAAGCTCTTTGGGAACCACTTGCGTAGCCGCACAGACCTGGTGGCTGCAGGCTTTCCTGCTGCCTTCAGCCTCGACACCACCCTTTCCCACTTGGCGTCGCGCCAGGCACAAAAATGGCCATACGGCTGGAGATGGGTCCCCCGCCCAAAGAGCCAGCAGGGAAAACTATGCCTTGTTCTAAAGCTCTTTGGGAACCGCTTGCATAGCCCCACAGACCTGGGGGCTGCAGGCTTTCCTGCTGCCTTCAGCCTCGACAGCACCCTTTCCCACTTGGCGCTGCGCCAGGCACAAAAATGGCCATACGGCTGGAGATGGGTCCCCCGCCCAAAGAGCCAGCAGGGAAAACTATGCCTTGTTCTAAAGCTCTTTGGGAACCGCTTGCATAGCCCCACAGACCTGGGGGCTGCAGGCTTTGCTGCTGCCTTCAGCCTCAAATCCACCCTTTCCCACTTCGCGCCCTATCAGGCACAAAAATGGCCTATGGCTGGAGATGGGTCCCATGCCCAAAGAGCCATCAGGGAAAACTATGCCTTGTTCTAAAGCTCTTTGGGAACCGCTTGCGTAGCCCCACAGACCTGGGGGCTGCGGGCTTTCCTGCTGCCTTCAGCCTCAAAGCCACCCTTTCCCACTTGGCGCCGCGCCAGGCACAAAAATGGCCATACGGCTGGAGATGGGTCCCCCGCCCAAAGAGCCAGCAGGGAAAACGATGCCTTGTTCTAAAGCTCTTTGGGAACCGCTTGCGTAGCCCCACAGACCTGGGGGCTGCAGGCTTTCCTGCTGCCTTCAGCCTCAAAGCCACCCTTTCCCACTTGGCACTGCGCCAGGCACAAAAATGGCCATACGGCTGGAGATGGGTCCCATGCCCAAAGAGCCAGCAAGGAAAACTATACCTTGTTCTAAAGCTCTTTGGGAACCGCTTGCGTAGCCCCACAGACCTGGGGGCTGCGGGCTTTCCTGCTGCCTTCAGCCTCAAAGCCACCCTTTCCCACTTGGCGTCGCGCTAGGCACAAAAATGGCCATACGGCTGGAGATGGGTCCCCCGCCCAAAGAGCCAGCAGGGAAAACTATGCCTTGTTCTAAAGCTCTTCGGGAACCGCTTGCGTAGCCGCACAGACCTGGGGGCTGTGGGCCTTCCTGCTGCCTTCAGCCTCGACACCACCCTTTCCCACTTGGCCCCTGGCCATGCACAAAAATGGCCATACGGCTGGAGATGGGTCCCCCGCCCAAAGAGCCAGCAGGGAAAACTATGCCTTGTTCTAAAGCTCTTTGGGAACCGCTTGCGTAGCCCCACAGACCTGGGGGCTGCGGGCTTTCCTGCTGCCTTCAGCCTCGACAGCACCCTTTCCCACTACGCACCGCGCCAGGCACAAAAATGGCCATACGGCTGGAGATGGGTCCCCCGCCCAAAGAGCCAGCAGGGAAAACTATGCCTTGTTCTAAAGCTCTTTGGGAACCGCTTGCGTAGCCCCACAGACCTGGGGGCTGCGGGCTTTCCTGCTGCCTTCAGACTCGACACCACCCTCTCCCACTTGGCACTGCGCCAGGCACAAAAATGGCCTATGGCTGGAGATGGGTCCCCTGCCCAAAGAACAAGCAGGGAAAACTATGCCTTGTTCTAAAGCTCTTTGGGAACCACTTGCGTAGCCGCACAGACCTGGTGGCTGCAGGCTTTCCTGCTGCCTTCAGCCTCGACAGCACCCTTTCCCACTTGGCGCTGCGCCAGGCACAAAAATGGCCATACGGCTGGAGATGGGTCCCCCGCCCAAAGAGCCAGCAGGGAAAACTAGGCCTTGTTCTAAAGCTCTTTGGGAACCGCTTGCATAGCCCCACAGACCTGGGGGCTGCAGGCGTTGCTGCTGCCTTCAGCCTCAAAGCCACCCTTTCCCACTTCGCGCCCTATCAGGCACAAAAATGGCCTATGGCTGGAGATGGGTCCCATGCCCAAAGAGCCAGCAGGGAAAACTATGCCTTGTTCTAAAGCTCTTTCGGAACCACTTGCGTAGCCGCACAGACCTGGGGGCTGCGGGCTTTCCTGCTGCCTTCAGACTTGACACCACCCTTTCCCACTTGGCGCCGCGCCAGGCACAAAAATGGCCATACGGCTGGAGATGGGTACCCGCCCAAAGAGCCAGCAGGGAAAACTATGCCTTGTTCTAAAGCTCTTTGGGAACCGCTTGCGTAGCCGCACAGACCTGGGGGCTGCGGGCTATCCTGCTGCCTTCAGACTCGACACCACCCTCTCCCACTTGGCACTGCGCCAGGCACAAAAATGGCCTATGGCTGGAGATGGGTCCCCCGCCCAAAGAACAAGCAGGGAAAACTATGCCTTGTTCTAAAGCTCTTTGGGAACCACTTGCGTAGCCGCACAGACCTGGGGGCTGCAGGCTTTCCTGCTGCCTTCAGCCTCGACAGCACCCTTTCCCACTTGGCGCTGCGCCAGGCACAACAATGGCCATACGGCTGGAGATGGGTCCCCCGCCCAAAGAGCCAGCAGGGAAAACTAGGCCTTGTTCTAAAGCTCTTTGGGAACCGCTTGCATAGCCCCACAGACCTGGGGGCTGCAGGCTTTCCTGCTGCCTTCAGCCTCAAAGCCACCCTTTCCCACTTGGCACTGCGCCAGGCAAAAAAATGGCCATACGGCTGGAGATGGGTCCCCCGCCCAAAGAGCCAGCAGGGAAAACTATGCCTTGTTCTAAAGCTCTTTGGGAACCGCTTGCGTAGCCGCACAGACCTGGGGGCTGCGGGCTTTCCTGCTGCCTTCAGACTCGACACCACCCTCTCCCACTTGGCACTGCGCCAGGCACAAAAATGGCCTATGGCTGGAGATGGGTCCCCCGCCCAAAGAACAAGCAGGGAAAACTATGCCTTGTTCTAAAGCTCTTTGGGAACCACTTGCGTAGCCGCACAGACCTGGGGGCTGCAGGCTTTCCTGCTGCCTTCAGCCTCGACAGCACCCTTTCCCACTTGGCGCTGCGCCAGGCACAAAAATGGCCATACGGCTGGAGATGGGTCCCCCGCCCAAAGAGCCAGCAGGGAAAACTAGGCCTTGTTCTAAAGCTCTTTGGGAACCGCTTGCATAGCCCCACAGACCTGGGGGCTGCAGGCTTTGCTGCTGCCTTCAGCCTCAAAGCCACCCTTTCCCACTTCGCGCCCTATCAGGCACAAAAATGGCCTATGGCTGGAGATGGGTCCCATGCCCAAAGAGCCATCAGGGAAAACTATGCCTTGTTCTAAAGCTCTTTGGGAACCGCTTGCGTAGCCGCACAGACCTGGGGGCTGCGGGCTTTCCTGCTGCCTTCAGCCTCGACAGCACCCTTTCCCACTTGGCGTCGCACCAGGCACAAAAATGGCCATACGGCTGGAGATGGGTCCCATGCCCAAAGAGCCAGCAGGGAAAACTATGCCTTGTTCTAAAGCTCTTTGGGAACCACTTGCGTAGCCGCACAGACCTGGGGGCTGCGGGCTTTCCTGCTGCCTTCAGCCTCAAAGCCACCCTTTCCCACTTGGCGCCGCGCCAGGCACAAAAATGGCCATACGGCTGGAGATGGGTCCCCCGCCCAAAGAGCCAGCAGGGAAAACTATGCCTTGTTCTAAAGCTCTTTGGGAACCGCTTGCGTAGCCGCACAGACCTGGGGGCTGCAGGCTTTCCTGCTGCCTTCAGACTCGACACCACCCTTTCCCACTTGGCACTGCGCCAGGCACAAAAATGGCCATACGGCTGGAGATGGGTCCCCCGCCCAAAGAGCCAGCAGGGAAAACTATGCCTTGTTCTAAAGCTCTTTGGGAACCGCTTGCGTAGCCCCACAGACCTGGGGCCTGCAGGCTTTCCTGCTGCCTTCAGCCTCAAAACCACCCTTTCCCACTTGGCGCCGCGCCAGGCACAAAAATGGCCATACGGCTGGAGATGGGTCCCCCGCCCAAAGAGCCAGCAGGGAAAACTATGCCTTGTTCTAAAGCTCTTTGGGAACCGCTTGCGTAGCCCCACAGACCTGGGGGCTGCAGGCTTTGCTGCTGCCTTCAGCCTCAAAGCCACCCTTTCCCACCTGGCGCCGCGCTAGGCACAAAAATGGCCATACGGCTGGAGATGGGTCCCCCGCCCAAAGAGCCAGCAGGGAAAACTATGCCTTGTTCTAAAGCTCTTTGGGAACCGCTTGCGTAGCCCCACAGACCTGGGGGCTGCGGGCTTTCCTGCTGCCTTCAGCCTCAAAGCCACCCTTTCCCACTTGGCGCCGCGCCAGGCTCAAAAATGGCCATACGGCTGGAGATGGGTCCCCCGTCCAAAGAGCCAGCAGGGAAAACTATGCCTTGTTCTAAAGCTCTTTGGGAACCGCTTGTGTAGCCGCACAGACCTGGGGGCTGCAGGCTTTCCTGCTGCCTTCAGCCTCGACACCACCCTTTCCCACTTGGCGCCGCGCCAGGCTCAAAAATGGCCATATGTCTGGAGATGGGTCCCCCGCCCAAAGAGCCATCAGGGAAAACTATGCCTTGTTCTAAAGCTCTTTGGGAACCGCTTGCGTAGCCCCACAGACGTGGGGGCTGCGGGCTTTCCTGCTGCCTTCAGCCTCAAAGCCACCCTTTCCCACTTGGTGCCGCGCTAGGCACAAAAATGGCCATACGGCTGGAGATGGGTCCCCCGCCCAAAGAGCCAGCAGGGAAAACTATGCCTTGTTCTAAAGCTCTTTGGGAACCGCTTGCGTAGCCCCACAGACCTGGGGGCTGCAGGCTTTCCTGCTGCCTTCAGCCTCAAAGCCACCCTTTCCCACTTGGCACTGCGCCAGGCACAAAAATGGCCATACGGCTGGAGATGGGTCCCATGCCCAAAGAGCCAGCAAGGAAAACTATACCTTGTTCTAAAGCTCTTTGGGAACCGCTTGCGTAGCCCCACAGACCTGGGGGCTGCGGGCTTTCCTGCTGCCTTCAGCCTCAAAGCCACCCTTTCCCACTTGGCGTCGCGCTAGGCACAAAAATGGCCATATGGCTGGAGATGGGTCCCCCGCCCAAAGAGCCAGCAGGGAAAACTATGCCTTGTTCTAAAGCTCTTTGGGAACCGCTTGCGTAGCCGCACAGACCTGGGGGCTGTGGGCCTTCCTGCTGCCTTCAGCCTCGACACCACCCTTTCCCACTTGGCCCCTGGCCATGCACAAAAATGGCCATACGGCTGGAGATGGGTCCCCCGCCCAAAGAGCCAGCAGGGAAAACTATGCCTTGTTCTAAAGCTCTTTGGGAACCGCTTGCGTAGCCCCACAGACCTGGGGGCTGCAGGCTTTGCTGCTGCCTTCAGCCTCAAAGCCACCCTTTCCCACCTGGCGCCGCGCTAGGCACAAAAATGGCCATACGGCTGGAGATGGGTCCCCCGCCCAAAGAGCCAGCAGGGAAAACTATGCCTTGTTCTAAAGCTCTTTGGGAACCGCTTGCGTAGCCCCACAGACCTGGGGGCTGCGGGCTTTCCTGCTGCCTTCAGCCTCAAAGCCACCCTTTCCCACTTGGCGCCGCGCCAGGCTCAAAAATGGCCATACGGCTGGAGATGGGTCCCCCGTCCAAAGAGCCAGCAGGGAAAACTATGCCTTGTTCTAAAGCTCTTTGGGAACCGCTTGTGTAGCCGCACAGACCTGGGGGCTGCAGGCTTTCCTGCTGCCTTCAGCCTCGACATCACCCTTTCCCACTTGGCGCCGCGCCAGGCTCAAAAATGGCCATATGTCTGGAGATGGGTCCCCCGCCCAAAGAGCCATCAGGGAAAACTATGCCTTGTTCTAAAGCTCTTTGGGAACCGCTTGCGTAGCCCCACAGACCTGGGGACTGCGGGCTTTCCTGCTGCCTTCAGCCTCGACACCACCCTTTCCCTCTTGGTGCCGCGCTAGGCACAAAAATGGCCATACGGCTGGAGATGGGTCCCCCGCCCAAAGAGCCAGCAGGGAAAACTATGCCTTGTTCTAAAGCTCTTTGGGAACCGCTTGCGTAGCCCCACAGACCTGGGGGCTGCAGGCTTTCCTGCTGCCTTCAGCCTCAAAGCCACCCTTTCCCACTTGGCACTGCGCCAGGCACAAAAATGGCCATACGGCTGGAGATGGGTCCCCCGCCCAAAGAGCCAGCAAGGAAAACTATACCTTGTTCTAAAGCTCTTTGGGAACCGCTTGCGTAGCCCCACAGACCTGGGGGCTGCGGGCTTTCCTGCTGCCTTCAGCCTCAAAGCCACCCTCTCCCACTTGGCACTGCGCCAGGCACAAAAAATGGCCTATGGCTGGAGATGGGTCCCCTGCCCAAAGAACAAGCAGGGAAAACTATGCCTTGTTCTAAAGCTCTTTGGGAACCACTTGCGTAGCCGCACAGACCTGGGGGCTGGAGGCTTTCCTGCTGCCTTCAGCCTCGACAGCACCCTTTCCCACTTGGCGCTGCGCCAGGCACAAAAATGGCCATACGGCTGGAGATGGGTCCCCCGCCCAAAGAGCCAGCAGGGAAAACTAGGCCTTGTTCTAAAGCTCTTTGGGAACCGCTTGCATAGCCCCACAGACCTGGGGGCTGCAGGTTTGCTGCTGCCTTCAGCCTCAAAGCCACCCTTTCCCACTTCGCGCCCTATCAGGCACAAAAATGGCCTATGGCTGGAGATGGGTCCCATGCCCAAAGAGCCAGCAGGGAAAACTATGCCTTGTTCTAAAGCTCTTTCGGAACCACTTGCGTAGCCGCACAGACCTGGGGGCTGCGGGCTTTCCTGCTGCCTTCAGACTTGACACCACCCTTTCCCACTTGGCGCCGCGCCAGGCACAAAAATGGCCATACGGCTGGAGATGGGTACCCGCCCAAAGAGCCAGCAGGGAAAACTATGCCTTGTTCTAAAGCTCTTTGGGAACCGCTTGCGTAGCCGCACAGACCTGGGGGCTGCGGGCTTTCCTGCTGCCTTCAGACTCGACACCACCCTCTCCCACTTGGCACTGCGCCAGGCACAAAAATGGCCTATGGCTGGAGATGGGTCCCCCGCCCAAAGAACAAGCAGGGAAAACCATGCCTTGTTCTAAAGCTCTTTGGGAACCGCTTGTGTAGCCGCACAGACCTGGGGGCTGCAGGCTTTCCTGCTGCCTTCAGCCTCGACATCACCCTTTCCCACTTGGCGCCGCGCCAGGCTCAAAAATGGCCATATGTCTGGAGATGGGTCCCCCGCCCAAAGAGCCATCAGGGAAAACTATGCCTTGTTCTAAAGCTCTTTGGGAACCGCTTGCGTAGCCCCACAGACCTGGGGACTGCGGGCTTTCCTGCTGCCTTCAGCCTCAAAACCACCCTTTCCCACTTGGCGCCTGGCCAGGCACAAAAATGGCCATACGGCTGGAGATGGGTCCCCCGCCCAAAGAGCCAGCAGGGAAAACTATGCCTTGTTCTAAAGCTCTTTGGGAACCACTTGCGTAGCCGCACAGACCTGGGGGCTGCAGGCTTTCCTGCTGCCTTCAGCCTCAAAGCCACCCTTTCCCACTTGGCACTGCGCCAGGCACAAAAATGGCCATACGGCTGGAGATGGGTCCCATGCCCAAAGAGCCAGCAAGGAAAACTATACCTTGTTCTAAAGCTCTTTGGGAACCGCTTGCGTAGCCCCACAGACCTGGGGGCTGCGGGCTTTCCTGCTGCCTTCAGCCTCAAAGCCACCCTTTCCCACTTGGCGTCGCGCTAGGCACAAAAATGGCCATACGGCTGGAGATGGGTCCCCCGCCCAAAGAGCCAGCAGGGAAAACTATGCCTTGTTCTAAAGCTCTTTGGGAACCGCTTGCGTAGCCGCACAGACCTGGGGGCTGTGGGCCTTCCTGCTGCCTTCAGCCTCGACAGCACCCTTTCCCTCTTGGCCCCTGGCCATGCACAAAAATGGCCATACGGCTGGAGATGGGTCCCCCGCCCAAAGAGCCAGCAGGGAAAACTATGCCTTGTTCTAAAGCTCTTTGGGAACCGCTTGCGTAGCCCCACAGACCTGGGGGCTGCGGGCTTTCCTGCTGCCTTCAGCCTCGACAGCACCCTTTCCCACTACGCACCGCGCCAGGCACAAAAATGGCCATACGGCTGGAGATGGGTCCCCCGCCCAAAGAGCCAGCAGGGAAAACTATGCCTTGTTCTAAAGCTCTTTGGGAACCGCTTGCGTAGCCCCACAGACCTGGGGGCTGCGGGCTTTCCTGCTGCCTTCAGACTCGACACCACCCTCTCCCACTTGGCACTGCGCCAGGCACAAAAATGGCCTATGGCTGGAGATGGGTCCCCTGCCCAAAGAACAAGCAGGGAAAACTATGCCTTGTTCTAAAGCTCTTTGGGAACCACTTGCGTAGCCGCACAGACCTGGGGGCTGGAGGCTTTCCTGCTGCCTTCAGCCTCGACAGCACCCTTTCCCACTTGGCGCTGCGCCAGGCACAAAAATGGCCATACGGCTGGAGATGGGTCCCCCGCCCAAAGAGCCAGCAGGGAAAACTAGGCCTTGTTCTAAAGCTCTTTGGGAACCGCATGAGTAGCCACACAGACCTGGGGGCTGTGGGCTTTGCTGCTGCCTTCAGCCTCAAAACCACCCTTTCCCACTTGGCGCTGCGCCAGGCTCAAAAATGGCCATACGGCTGGAGATGGGTCCCCCGCCCAAAGAGCCAGCAGGGAAAACTATGCCTTGTTCTAAAGTTCTTTGGGAACCGCTTGCGTAGCCCCACAGACCTGGGGGCTGCAGGCTTTCCTGCTGCCTTCAGCCTCAAAACCACCCTTTCCCACTACGCACCGCGCCAGGCACAAAAATGGCCATACGGCTGGAGATGGGTCCCCCGCCCAAAAAGCCAGCAGGGAAAACTATGCCTTGTTCTAAAGCTCTTTGGGAACCGCTTGCGTAGCCGCACAGACCTGGGGGCTGCGGGCTTTGCTGCTGCCTTCAGACTCGACAACACCCTTTCCCACTTGGCGCCCTATCAGGCACAAAAATGGCCTGTGGCTGGAGATGGGTCCCATGCCCAAAGAGCCAGCAGGGAAAACTATGCCTTGTTCTAAAGCTCTTTGGGAACCGCTTGCGTAGCCCCACAGACCTGGGGGCTGCGGGCTTTCCTGCTGCCTTCAGCCTCGACAGCACCCTTTCCCACTTGGCGTCGCACCAGGCACAAAAATGGCCATACGGCTGGAGATGGGTCCCCCGCCCAAAGAGCCAGCAGGGAAAACTATGCCTTGTTCTAAAGCTCTTTGGGAACCGCTTGCGTAGCCGCACAGACCTGGGGGCTGCAGGCTTTGCTGCTGCCTTCAGCCTCAAAGCCACCCTTTCCCACTTCGCGCCCTATCAGGCACAAAAATGGCCTGTGGCTGGAGATGGGTCCCATGCCCAAAGAGCCAGCAGGGAAAACTATGCCTTGTTCTAAAGCTCTTTGGGAACCGCTTGCATAGCCCCACAGACCTGGGGGCTGCGGGCTTTCCTGCTGCCTTCAGCCTCGACAGCACCCTTTCCCACTTGGCATCGCACCAGGCACAAAAATGGCCATACGGCTGGAGATGGGTCCCCCGCCCAAAGAGCCAGCAGGGAAAACTATGCCTTGTTCTAAAGCTCTTTGGGAACCACTTGCGTAGCCCCACAGACCTGGGGGCTGCGGGCTTTCCTGCTGCCTTCAGACTTGACACCACCCTTTCCCACTTGGCGCCGTGCCAGGCACAAAAATGGCCATACGGCTGGAGATGGGTCCCCCGCCCAAAGAGCCAGCAGGGAAAACTATGCCTTGTTCTAAAGCTCTTTGGGAACCGCTTGCGTAGCCGCACAGACCTGGGGGCTGCGGGCTTTCCTGCTGCCTTCAGACTCGACACCACCCTTTCCCACTTGGCACTGCGCCAGGCACAAAAATGGCCTATGGCTGGAGATGGGTCCCCCGCCCAAAGAGCCAGCAGGGAAAACTATGCCTTGTTCTAAAGCTCTTTGGGAACCGCTTGCATAGCCCCACATACCTGGGGGCTGCGGGCTTTCCTGCTGCCTTCAGACTTGACACCACCCTTTCCCACTTGGCGTCGCGCCAGGCACAAAAATGGCCATACGGCTGGAGATGGGTCCCATGCCCAAAGAGCCAGCAGGGAAAACTATGCCTTGTTCTAAAGCTCTTTGGGAACCGCTTGCGTAGCCCCACAGACCTGGGGCCTGCAGGCTTTCCTGCTGCCTTCAGCCTCAAAACCACCCTTTCCCACTTGGCGCCGCGCCAGGCACAAAAATGGCCATACGGCTGGAGATGGGTCCCCCGCCCAAAGAGCCAGCAGGGAAAACTATGCCTTGTTCTAAAGCTCTTTGGGAACCGCTTGCGTAGCCCCACAGACCTGGGGGCTGCAGGCTTTCCTGCTGCCTTCAGCCTCAAAGCCACCCTTTCCCACCTGGCGCCGCGCTAGGCACAAAAATGGCCTATGGCTGGAGATGGGTCCCCCGCCCAAAGAGCCAGCAGGGAAAACTATGCCTTGTTCTAAAGCTCTTTGGGAACCGCTTGCGTAGCCCCACAGACCTGGGGGCTTCGGGCTTTCCTGCTGCCTTCAGCCTCAAAGCCACCCTTTCCCACTTGGCGCCTGGCCAGGCACAAAAATGGCCATACGGCTGGAGATGGGTCCCCCGCCCAAAGAGCCAGCAGGGAAAACTATGCCTTGTTCTAAAGCTCTTTGGGAACCACTTGCGTAGCCGCACAGACCTGGGGGCTGCAGGCTTTCCTGCTGCCTTCAGCCTCAAAGCCACCCTTTCCCACTTGGCACTGCGCCAGGCACAAAAATGGCCATACGGCTGGAGATGGGTCCCATGCCCAAAGAGCCAGCAAGGAAAACTATACCTTGTTCTAAAGCTCTTTGGGAACCGCTTGCGTAGCCCCACAGACCTGGGGGCTGCGGGCTTTCCTGCTGCCTTCAGCCTCAAAGCCACCCTTTCCCACTTGGCGTCGCGCTAGGCACAAAAATGGCCATACGGCTGGAGATGGGTCCCCCGCCCAAAGAGCCAGCAGGGAAAACTATGCCTTGTTCTAAAGCTCTTTGGGAACCGCTTGCGTAGCCGCACAGACCTGGGGGCTGTGGGCCTTCCTGCTGCCTTCAGCCTCGACAGCACCCTTTCCCTCTTGGCCCCTGGCCATGCACAAAAATGGCCATACGGCTGGAGATGGGTCCCCCGCCCAAAGAGCCAGCAGGGAAAACTATGCCTTGTTCTAAAGCTCTTTGGGAACCGCTTGCGTAGCCCCACAGACCTGGGGGCTGCGGGCTTTCCTGCTGCCTTCAGACTCGACACCACCCTCTCCCACTTGGCACTGCGCCAGGCACAAAAATGGCCTATGGCTGGAGATGGGTCCCCTGCCCAAAGAACAAGCAGGGAAAACTATGCCTTGTTCTAAAGCTCTTTGGGAACCACTTGCGTAGCCGCACAGACCTGGGGGCTGGAGGCTTTCCTGCTGCCTTCAGCCTCGACAGCACCCTTTCCCACTTGGCGCTGCGCCAGGCACAAAAATGGCCATACGGCTGGAGATGGGTCCCCCGCCCAAAGAGCCAGCAGGGAAAACTAGGCCTTGTTCTAAAGCTCTTTGGGAACCGCATGAGTAGCCACACAGACCTGGGGGCTGTGGGCTTTGCTGCTGCCTTCAGCCTCAAAACCACCCTTTCCCACTTGGCGCTGCGCCAGGCTCAAAAATGGCCATACGGCTGGAGATGGGTCCCCCGCCCAAAGAGCCAGCAGGGAAAACTATGCCTTGTTCTAAAGTTCTTTGGGAACCGCTTGCGTAGCCCCACAGACCTGGGGGCTGCAGGCTTTCCTGCTGCCTTCAGCCTCAAAACCACCCTTTCCCACTACGCACCGCGCCAGGCACAAAAATGGCCATACGGCTGGAGATGGGTCCCCCGCCCAAAGAGCCAGCAGGGAAAACTATGCCTTGTTCTAAAGCTCTTTGGGAACCGCTTGCGTAGCCGCACAGACCTGGGGGCTGCGGGCTTTGCTGCTGCCTTCAGACTCGACAACACCCTTTCCCACTTGGCGCCCTATCAGGCACAAAAATGGCCTGTGGCTGGAGATGGGTCCCATGCCCAAAGAGCCAGCAGGGAAAACTATGCCTTGTTCTAAAGCTCTTTGGGAACCGCTTGCGTAGCCCCACAGACCTGGGGGCTGCGGGCTTTCCTGCTGCCTTCAGCCTCGACAGCACCCTTTCCCACTTGGCGTCGCACCAGGCACAAAAATGGCCATACGGCTGGAGATGGGTCCCCCGCCCAAAGAGCCAGCAGGGAAAACTATGCCTTGTTCTAAAGCTCTTTGGGAACCGCTTGCGTAGCCGCACAGACCTGGGGGCTGCAGGCTTTGCTGCTGCCTTCAGCCTCAAAGCCACCCTTTCCCACTTCGCGCCCTATCAGGCACAAAAATGGCCTGTGGCTGGAGATGGGTCCCATGCCCAAAGAGCCAGCAGGGAAAACTATGCCTTGTTCTAAAGCTCTTTGGGAACCGCTTGCATAGCCCCACAGACCTGGGGGCTGCGGGCTTTCCTGCTGCCTTCAGCCTCGACAGCACCCTTTCCCACTTGGCATCGCACCAGGCACAAAAATGGCCATACGGCTGGAGATGGGTCCCCCGCCCAAAGAGCCAGCAGGGAAAACTATGCCTTGTTCTAAAGCTCTTTGGGAACCACTTGCGTAGCCCCACAGACCTGGGGGCTGCGGGCTTTCCTGCTGCCTTCAGACTTGACACCACCCTTTCCCACTTGGCGCCGTGCCAGGCACAAAAATGGCCATACGGCTGGAGATGGGTCCCCCGCCCAAAGAGCCAGCAGGGAAAACTATGCCTTGTTCTAAAGCTCTTTGGGAACCGCTTGCGTAGCCGCACAGACCTGGGGGCTGCGGGCTTTCCTGCTGCCTTCAGACTCGACACCACCCTTTCCCACTTGGCACTGCGCCAGGCACAAAAATGGCCTATGGCTGGAGATGGGTCCCCCGCCCAAAGAGCCAGCAGGGAAAACTATGCCTTGTTCTAAAGCTCTTTGGGAACCGCTTGCATAGCCCCACATACCTGGGGGCTGCGGGCTTTCCTGCTGCCTTCAGACTTGACACCACCCTTTCCCACTTGGCGTCGCGCCAGGCACAAAAATGGCCATACGGCTGGAGATGGGTCCCATGCCCAAAGAGCCAGCAGGGAAAACTATGCCTTGTTCTAAAGCTCTTTGGGAACCGCTTGCGTAGCCCCACAGACCTGGGGCCTGCAGGCTTTCCTGCTGCCTTCAGCCTCAAAACCACCCTTTCCCACTTGGCGCCGCGCCAGGCACAAAAATGGCCATACGGCTGGAGATGGGTCCCCCGCCCAAAGAGCCAGCAGGGAAAACTATGCCTTGTTCTAAAGCTCTTTGGGAACCGCTTGCGTAGCCCCACAGACCTGGGGGCTGCAGGCTTTCCTGCTGCCTTCAGCCTCAAAGCCACCCTTTCCCACCTGGCGCCGCGCTAGGCACAAAAATGGCCTATGGCTGGAGATGGGTCCCCCGCCCAAAGAGCCAGCAGGGAAAACTATGCCTTGTTCTAAAGCTCTTTGGGAACCGCTTGCGTAGCCCCACAGACCTGGGGGCTTCGGGCTTTCCTGCTGCCTTCAGCCTCAAAGCCACCCTTTCCCACTTGGCGCCGCGCCAGGCACAAAAATGGCCATACGGCTGGAGATGGGTCCCCCGCCCAAAGAGCCAGCAGGGAAAACTATGCCTTGTTCTAAAGCTCTTTGGGAACCGCTTGTGTAGCCGCACAGACCTGGGGGCTGCAGGCTTTCCTGCTGCCTTCAGCCTCGACACCACCCTTTCCCACTTGGCGCCGCGCGAGGCTCAAAAATGGCCATATGTCTGGAGATGGGTCCCCCGCCCAAAGAGCTATCAGGGAAAACTATGCCTTGTTCTAAAGCTCTTTGGGAACCGCTTGCGTAGCCCCACAGACGTGGGGGCTGCGGGCTTTCCTGCTGCCTTCAGCCTCGACAGCACCCTTTCCCACTTGGCGTCGCACCAGGCACAAAAATGGCCATACGGCTGGAGATGGGTCCCATGCCCAAAGAGCCAGCAGGGAAAACTATGCCTTGTTCTAAAGCTCTTTGGGAACCACTTGCGTAGCCGCACAGACCTGGGGGCTGCGGGCTTTCCTGCTGCCTTCAGACATGACACCACCCTTTCCCACTTGGCGCCGCGCCAGGCACAAAAATGGCCATACGGCTGGAGATGGGTCCCCCGCCCAAAGAGCCAGCAGGGAAAACTATGCCTTGTTCTAAAGCTCTTTGGGAACCGCTTGCGTAGCCGCACAGACCTGGGGGCTGCGGGCTTTCCTGCTGCCTTCAGACTCGACACCACCCTTTCCCACTTGGCACTGCGCCAGGCACAAAAATGGCCTATGGCTGGAGATGGGTCCCATGCCCAAAGAGCCAGCAGGGAAAACTATGCCTTGTTCTAAAGCTCTTTGGGAACCGCTTGCGTAGCCCCACAGACCTGGGGGCTGCGGGCTTTCCTGCTGCCTTCAGACTTGACACCACCCTTTCCCACTTGGCGTCGCGCCAGGCACAAAAATGGCCATACGGCTGGAGATGGGTCCCATGCCCAAAGAGCCATCAGGGAAAACTATGCCTTGTTCTAAAGCTCTTTGGGAACCGCTTGCGTAGCCCCACAGACCTGGGGCCTGCAGGCTTTCCTGCTGCCTTCAGCCTCAAAACCACCCTTTCCCACTTGGCGCCGCGCCAGGCACAAAAATTGCCATACGGCTGGAGATGGGTCCCCCGCCCAAAGAGCCAGCAGGGAAAACTATGCCTTGTTCTAAAGCTCTTTGGGAACCGCTTGCGTAGCCCCACAGACCTGGGGGCTGCGGGCTTTCCTGCTGCCTTCAGCCTCAAAGCCACCCTTTCCCACCTGGCGCCGCGCTAGGCACAAAAATGGCCTATGGCTGGAGATGGGTCCCCCGCCCAAAGAGCCAGCAGGGAAAACTATGCCTTGTTCTAAAGCTCTTTGGGAACCGCTTGCGTAGCCCCACAGACCTGGGGGCTTCGGGCTTTCCTGCTGCCTTCAGCCTCAAAGCCACCCTTTCCCACTTGGCGCCGCGCCAGGCTCAAAAATGGCCATACGGCTGGAGATGGGTCCCCCGTCCAAAGAGCCAGCAGGGAAAACTATGCCTTGTTCTAAAGCTCTTTGGGAACCGCTTGCTTGGCCCCACAGACCTGGGGGCTGCGGGCTTTCCTGCTGCCTTCAGCCTCGACACCACCCTTTCCCACTTGGCGCCGCACCAGTCTCAAAAATGGCCATATGTCTGGAGATGGGTCCCCCGCCCAAAGAGCCATCAGGGAAAACTATGCCTTGTTCTAAAGCTCTTTGGGAACCGCTTGCGTAGCCCCACAGACCTGGGGACTGCGGGCTTTCCTGCTGCCTTCAGCCTCGACACCACCCTTTCCCACTTGGCGCCGCGCTAGGCACAAAAATGGCCTGTGGCTGGAGATGGGTCCCCCGCCCAAAGAGCCAGCAGGGAAAACTATGCCTTGTTCTAAAGCTCTTTGGGAAGCGCTTGCGTAGCCGCACAGACCTGGGGGCTGCAGGCTTTCCTGCTGCCTTCAGCCTCGACAGCACCCTTTCCCACTTGGCACTGCGCCAGGCACAAAAATGGCCTATGGCTGGAGATGGGTCCCCCGCCCAAAGAGCCAGCAGGGAAAACTATGCCTTGTTCTAAAGCTCTTTGGGAACCGCTTGCGTAGCCCCACAGACCTGGGGGCTGCGGGCTTTCCTGCTGCCTTCAGCCTCAAAACCACCCTTTCCCACTACGCACCGCGCCAGGCACAAAAATGGCCATACGGCTGGAGATGGGTCCCCCGCCCAAAGAGCCAGCAGGGAAAACTATGCCTTGTTCTAAAGCTCTTTGGGAACCGCTTGCGTAGCCGCACAGACCTGGGGGCTGCGGCCTTTCCTGCTGCCTTCAGACTCGACACCACCCTCTCCCACTTGGCACTGCGCCAGGCACAAAAATGGCCTATGGCTGGAGATGGGTCCCCCGCCCAAAGAACAAGCAGGGAAAACTATGCCTTGTTCTAAAGCTCTTTGGGAACCACTTGCGTAGCCGCACAGACCTGGGGGCTGCAGGCTTTCCTGCTGCCTTCAGCCTCAAAACCACCCTTTCCCACTTGGCGCTGCGCCAGGCACAAAAATGGCCATACGGCTGGAGATGGGTCCCCCGCCCAAAGAGCCAGCAGGGAAAATTATGCCTTGTTCTAAAGCTCTTTGGGAACCGCTTGCGTAGCCCCACAGACCTGGGGGCTGCGGGCTTTCCTGCTGCCTTCAGCCTCAAAACCACCCTTTCCCACTACGCACCGCGCCAGGCACAAAAATGGCCATACGGCTGGAGATGGGTCCCCCGCCCAAAGAGCCAGCAGGGAAAACTATGCCTTGTTCTAAAGCTCTTTGGGAACCGCTTGCGTAGCCCCACAGACCTGGGGGCTGCGGGCTTTCCTGCTGCCTTCAGACTCGACACCACCCTCTCCCACTTGGCACTGCGCCAGGCACAAAAATGGCCTATGGCTGGAGATGGGTCCCCCGCCCAAAGAACAAGCAGGGAAAACTATGCCTTGTTCTAAAGCTCTTTGGGAACCACTTGCGTAGCCCCACAGACCTGGGGGCTGCGGGCTTTCCTGCTGCCTTCAGCCTCAAAGCCACCCTTTCCCACTTGGCGTCGCACCAGGCACAAAAATGGCCATACGGCTGGAGATGGGTCCCATGCCCAAAGAGCCAGCAGGGAAAACTATGCCTTGTTCTAAAGCTCTTTGGGAACCACTTGCGTAGCCGCACAGACCTGGGGGCTGCGGGCTTTCCTGCTGCCTTCAGACTTGACACCACCCTTTCCCACTTGGCGCCGCGCCAGGCACAAAAATGGCCATACGGCTGGAGATGGGTCCCCCGCCCAAAGAGCCAGCAGGGAAAACTATGCCTTGTTCTAAAGCTCTTTGGGAACCGCTTGCGTAGCAGCACAGACCTGGGGGCTGCGGGCTTTCCTGCTGCCTTCAGACTCGACACCACCCTTTCCCACTTGGCACTGCGCCAGGCACAAAAATGGCCTATGGCTGGAGATGGGTCCCATGCCCAAAGAGCCATCAGGGAAAACTATGCCTTGTTCTAAAGCTCTTTGGGAACCGCTTGCGTAGCCCCACAGACCTGGGGCCTGCAGGCTTTCCTGCTGCCTTCAGCCTCAAAACCACCCTTTCCCACTTGGCGCCGCACCAGGCACAAAAATGGCCATACGGCTGGAGATGGGTCCCCCGCCCAAAGAGCCAGCAGGGAAAACTATGCCTTGTTCTAAAGCTCTTTGGGAACCGCTTGCGTAGCCCCACAGACCTGGGGCCTGCGGGCTTTCCTGCTGCCTTCAGCCTCAAAGCCACCCTTTCCCACCTGGCGCCGCGCTAGGCACAAAAATGGCCTATGGCTGGAGATGGGTCCCCCGCCCAAAGAGCCAGCAGGGAAAACTATGCCTTGTTCTAAAGCTCTTTGGGAACCGCTTGCGTAGCCCCACAGACCTGGGGGCTTCGGGCTTTCCTGCTGCCTTCAGCCTCAAAGCCACCCTTTCCCACTTGGCGCCGCGCCAGGCACAAAAATGGCCATACGGCTGGAGATGGGTCCCCCGCCCAAAGAGCCAGCAGGGAAAACTATGCCTTGTTCTAAAGCTCTTTGGGAACCGCTTGTGTAGCCGCACAGACCTGGGGGCTGCAGGCTTTCCTGCTGCCTTCAGCCTCGACACCACCCTTTCCCACTTGGCGCCGCGCCAGGCTCAAAAATGGCCATACGACTGGAGATGGGTCCCCCGCCCAAAGAGCCATCAGGGAAAACTATGCCTTGTTCTAAAGCTCTTTGGGAACCGCTTGCGTAGCCCCACAGACCTGGGGGCTGCGGGCTTTCCTGCTGCCTTCAGCCTCGACAGCACCCTTTCCCACTACGCACCGCACCAGGCACAAAAATGGCCATACGGCTGGAGATGGGTCCCATGCCCAAAGAGCCAGCAGGGAAAACTATGCCTTGTTCTAAAGCTCTTTGGGAACCACTTGCGTAGCCCCACAGACCTGGTGGCTGCAGGCTTTCCTGCTGCCTTCAGCCTCAAAGCCACCCTTTCCCACTTGGCACCGCGCCAGGCACAAAAATGGCCTATGGCTGGAGATGGGTCCCATGCCCAAAGAGCCAGCAGGGAAAACTATGCCTTGTTCTAAAGCTCTTTGGGAACCGCTTGCGTAGCCGCACAGACCTGGGGGCTGCGGGCTTTCCTGCTGCCTTCAGACTCGACACCACCCTTTCCCACTTGGCACTGCGCCAGGCACAAAAATGGCCTATGGCTGGAGATGGGTCCCATGCCCAAAGAGCCAGCAGGGAAAACTATGCCTTGTTCTAAAGCTCTTTGGGAACCGCTTGCATAGCCCCACAGACCTGGGGGCTGCGGGCTTTCCTGCTGCCTTCAGACTTGACACCACCCTTTCCCACTTGGCGTCGCGCCAGGCACAAAAATGGCCATACGGCTGGAGATGGGTCCCATGCCCAAAGAGCCATCAGGGAAAACTATGCCTTGTTCTAAAGCTCTTTGGGAACCGCTTGCGTAGCCCCACAGACCTGGGGCCTGCAGGCTTTCCTGCTGCCTTCAGCCTCAAAACCACCCTTTCCCACTTGGCGCCGCGCCAGGCACAAAAATGGCCATACGGCTGGAGATGGGTCCCCCGCCCAAAGAGCCAGCAGGGAAAACTATGCCTTGTTCTAAAGCTCTTTGGGAACCGCTTGCGTAGCCCCACAGACCTGGGGGCTTCGGGCTTTCCTGCTGCCTTCAGCCTCAAAGCCACCCTTTCCCACTTGGCGCCGCGCCAGGCTCAAAAATGGCCATACGGCTGGAGATGGGTCCCCCGTCCAAAGAGCCAGCAGGGAAAACTATGCCTTGTTCTAAAGCTCTTTGGGAACCGCTTGCTTGGCCCCACAGACCTGGGGGCTGCGGGCTTTCCTGCTGCCTTCAGCCTCGACACCACCCTTTCCCACTTGGCGCCGCGCCAGTCTCAAAAATGGCCATATGTCTGGAGATGGGTCCCCCGCCCAAAGAGCCATCAGGGAAAACTATGCCTTGTTCTAAAGCTCTTTGGGAACCGCTTGCGTAGCCCCACAGACCTGGGGACTGCGGGCTTTCCTGCTGCCTTCAGCCTCGACACCACCCTTTCCCACTTGGCGCCGCGCTAGGCACAAAAATGGCCTGTGGCTGGAGATGGGTCCCCCGCCCAAAGAGCCAGCAGGGAAAACTATGCCTTGTTCTAAAGCTCTTTGGGAACCGCTTGCGTAGCCGCACAGATCTGGGGGCTGCAGGCTTTCCTGCTGCCTTCAGCCTCAAAGCCACCCTCTCCCACTTGGCACTGCGCCAGGCACAAAAATGGCCTATGGCTGGAGATGGGTCCCCCGCCCAAAGAGCCAGCAGGGAAAACTATGCCTTGTTCTAAAGCTCTTTGGGAACCGCTTGCGTAGCCCCACAGACCTGGGGGCTGCGGGCTTTCCTGCTGCCTTCAGCCTCAAAGCCACCCTTTCCCACTTGGCGCCGCGCCAGGCACAAAAATGGCCATACGGCTGGAGATGGGTCCCCCGCCCAAAGAGCCAGCAGGGAAAACTATGCCTTGTTCTAAAGCTCTTTGGGAACCGCTTGCGTAGCCGCACAGACCTGGGGGCTGTGGGCCTTCCTGCTGCCTTCAGCCTCGACACCACCCTTTCCCACTTGGCCCCTGGCCATGCACAAAAATGGCCATACGGCTGGAGATGGGTCCCCCGCCCAAAGAGCCAGCAGGGAAAACTATGCCTTGTTCTAAAGCTCTTTGGGAACCGCTTGCGTAGCCCCACAGACCTGGGGGCTGCGGGCTTTCCTGCTGCCTTCAGCCTCAAAACCACCCTTTCCCACTACGCACCGCGCCAGGCACAAAAATGGCCATACGGCTGGAGATGGGTCCCCCGCCCAAAGAGCCAGCAGGGAAAACTATGCCTTGTTCTAAAGCTCTTTGGGAACCGCTTGCGTAGCCGCACAGACCTGGGGGCTGCGGGCTTTCCTGCTGCCTTCAGACTCGACACCACCCTCTCCCACTTGGCACTGCGCCAGGCACAAAAATGGCCTATGGCTGGAGATGGGTCCCCCGCCCAAAGAACAAGCAGGGAAAACTATGCCTTGTTCTAAAGCTCTTTGGGAACCACTTGCGTAGCCGCACAGACCTGGGGGCTGCGGGCTTTCCTGCTGCCTTCAGCCTCGACAGCACCCTTTCCCACTTGGCGCTGCGCCAGGCACAAAAATGGCCATACGGCTGGAGATGGGTCCCCCGCCCAAAGAGCCAGCAGGGAAAACTAGGCCTTGTTCTAAAGCTCTTTGGGAACCGCTTGCATAGCCCCACAGACCTGGGGGCTGCAGGCTTTGCTGCTGCCTTCAGCCTCAAAGCCACCCTTTCCCACTTCGCGCCCTATCAGGCACAAAAATGGCCTATGGCTGGAGATGGGTCCCATGCCCAAAGAGCCATCAGGGAAAACTATGCCTTGTTCTAAAGCTCTTTGGGAACCGCTTGCGTAGCCCCACAGACCTGGGGGCTGCGGGCTTTCCTGCTGCCTTCAGTCTCGACAGCACCCTTTCCCACTTGGCGCCGCGCCAAGCACAAAAATGGCCATACGGCTGGAGATGGGTCCCCCGCCCAAAGAGCCAGCAGGGAAAACTATGCCTTGTTCTAAAGCTCTTTGGGAACCGATTGCGTAGCCGCACAGACCTGGGGGCTGCGGGCTTTCCTGCTGCCTTCAGACTCGACACCACCCTTTCCCACTTAGCACTGCGCCAGGCACAAAAATGGCCTATGGCTGGAGATGGGTCCCATGCCCAAAGAGCCATCAGGGAAAACTATGCCTTGTTCTAAAGCTCTTTGGGAACCGCTTGCGTAGCCCCACAGACCTCAGGCCTGCAGGCTTTCCTGCTGCCTTCAGCCTCAAAACCACCCTTTCCCACTTGGCGCCGCGCCAGGCACAAAAATGGCCATACGGCTGGAGATGGGTCCCCCGCCCAAAGAGCCAGCAGGGAAAACTATGCCTTGTTCTAAAGCTCTTTGGGAACCGCTTGCGTAGCCCCACAGACCTGGGGGCTGCGGGCTTTCCTGCTGCCTTCAGCCTCAAGCCACCCTTTCCCACCTGGCGCCGCGCTAGGCACAAAAATGGCCTATGGCTGGAGATGGGTCCCCCGCCCAAAGAGCCAGCAGGGAAAACTATGCCTTGTTCTAAAGCTCTTTGGGAACCGCTTGCGTAGCCCCACAGACCTGGGGCCTGCAGGCTTTCCTGCTGCCTTCAGCCTCAAAGCCACCCTTTCCCACTTGGCGCCGCGCCAGGCTCAAAAATGGCCATACGGCTGGAGATGGGTCCCCCGTCCAAAGAGACAGCAGGGAAAACTATGCCTTGTTCTAAAGCTCTTTGGGAACCGCTTGTGTAGCCGCACAGACCTGGGGGCTGCAGGCTTTCCTGCTGCCTTCAGCCTCGACACCACCCTTTCCCACTTGGCGCCGCGCCAGGCTCAAAAATGGCCATATGTCTGGAGATGGGTCCCCCGCCCAAAGAGCCATCAGGGAAAACTATGCCTTGTTCTAAAGCTCTTTGGGAACCGCTTGCGTAGCCCCACAGACCTGGGGACTGCGGGCTTTCCTGCTGCCTTCAGCCTCGACACCACCCTTTCCCACTTGGCGCCGCGCTAGGCACAAAAATGGCCTGTGGCTGGAGATGGGTCCCCCGCCCAAAGAGCCAGCAGGGAAAACTATGCCTTGTTCTAAAGCTCTTTGGGAACCGCTTGCGTAGCCGCACAGACCTGGGGACTGCGGGCTTTCCTGCTGCCTTCAGCCTCGACAGCACCCTTTCCCACTTGGCACTGCGCCAGGCACAAAAATGGCCTATGGCTGGAGATGGGTCCCCCGCCCAAAGAGCCAGCAGGGAAAACTATGCCTTGTTCTAAAGCTCTTTGGGAACCGCTTGCGTAGCCCCACAGACCTGGGGGCTGCGGGCTTTCCTGCTGCCTTCAGCCTCAAAGCCACCCTTTCCCACTTGGCGCCGCGCCAGGCACAAAAATGGCCATACGGCTGGAGATGGGTCCCCCGCCCAAAGAGCCAGCAGGGAAAACGATGCCTTGTTCTAAAGCTCTTTGGGAACCGCTTGCGTAGCCCCACAGACCTGGGGGCTGCAGGCTTTCCTGCTGCCTTCAGCCTCAAAGCCACCCTTTCCCACTTGGCACTGCGCCAGGCACAAAAATGGCCATACGGCTGGAGATGGGTCCCATGCCCAAAGAGCCAGCACGGAAAACTATACCTTGTTCTAAAGCTCTTTGGGAACCGCTTGCGTAGCCCCACAGACCTGGGGGCTGCGGGCTTCCCTGCTGCCTTCAGCCTCAAAGCCACCCTTTCCCACTTGGCGTCGCGCTAGGCACAAAAATGGCCATACGGCTGGAGATGGGTCCCCCGCCCAAAGAGCCAGCAGGGAAAACTATGCCTTGTTCTAAAGCTCTTCGGGAACCGCTTGCGTAGCCGCACAGACCTGGGGGCTGTGGGCCTTCCTGCTGCCTTCAGCCTCGACACCACCCTTTCCCACTTGGCGCCGCGCCAGTCTCAAAAATGGCCATACGGCTGGAGATGGGTCCCCCGCCCAAAGAGCCAGCAGGGAAAACTATGCCTTGTTCTAAAGCTCTTTGGGAACCGCTTGCGTAGCCCCACAGACCTGGGGGCTGCGGGCTTTCCTGCTGCCTTCAGCCTCGACAGCACCCTTTCCCACTACGCACCGCGCCAGGCACAAAAATGGCCATACGGCTGGAGATGGGTCCCCCGCCCAAAGAGCCAGCAGGGAAAACTATGCCTTGTTCTAAAGCTCTTTGGGAACCGCTTGCGTAGCCCCACAGACCTGGGGGCTGCGGGCTTTCCTGCTGCCTTCAGACTCGACACCACCCTCTCCCACTTGGCACTGCGCCAGGCACAAAAATGGCCTATGGCTGGAGATGGGTCCCATGCCCAAAGAACAAGCAGGGAAAACTATGCCTTGTTCTAAAGCTCTTTGGGAACCACTTGCGTAGCCGCACAGACCTGGTGGCTGCAGGCTTTCCTGCTGCCTTCAGCCTCGACAGCACCCTTTCCCACTTGGCGCTGCGCCAGGCACAAAAATGGCCATACGGCTGGAGATGGGTCCCCCGCCCAAAGAGCCAGCAGGGAAAACTAGGACTTGTTCTAAAGCTCTTTGGGAACCGCTTGCATAGCCCCACAGACCTGGGGGCTGCAGGCGTTGCTGCTGCCTTCAGCCTCAAAGCCACCCTTTCCCACTTCGCGCCCTATCAGGCACAAAAATGGCCTATGGCTGGAGATGGGTCCCATGCCCAAAGAGCCAGCAGGGAAAACTATGCCTTGTTCTAAAGCTCTTTCGGAACCACTTGCGTAGCCGCACAGACCTGGGGGCTGAGGGCTTTCCTGCTGCCTTCAGACTTGACACCACCCTTTCCCACTTGGCGCCGCGCCAGGCACAAAAATGGCCATACGGCTGGAGATGGGTCCCCCGCCCAAAGAGCCAGCAGGGAAAACTATGCCTTGTTCTAAAGCTCTTTGGGAACCGCTTGCGTAGCCGCACAGACCTGGGGGCTGCGGGCTTTCCTGCTGCCTTCAGACTCGACACCACCCTCTCCCACTTGGCACTGCGCCAGGCACAAAAATGGCCTATGGCTGGAGATGGGTCCCCCGCCCAAAGAACAAGCAGGGAAAACTATGCCTTGTTCTAAAGCTCTTTGGGAACCACTTGCGTAGCCGCACAGACCTGGGGGCTGCAGGCTTTCCTGCTGCCTTCAGCCTCGACAGCACCCTTTCCCACTTGGCGCTGCGCCAGGCACAACAATGGCCATACGGCTGGAGATGGGTCCCCCGCCCAAAGAGCCAGCAGGGAAAACTAGGCCTTGTTCTAAAGCTCTTTGGGAACCGCTTGCATAGCCCCACAGACCTGGGGGCTGCAGGCTTTCCTGCTGCCTTCAGCCTCAAAGCCACCCTTTCCCACTTGGCACTGCGCCAGGCAAAAAAATGGCCATACGGCTGGAGATGGGTCCCCCGCCCAAAGAGCCAGCAGGGAAAACTATGCCTTGTTCTAAAGCTCTTTGGGAACCGCTTGCGTAGCCCCACAGACCTGGGGACTGCGGGCTTTCCTGCTGCCTTCAGCCTCGACACCACCCTTTCCCACTTGGCTCCGCGCTAGGCACAAAAATGGTCTGTAGCTGGAGATGGGTCCCCCGCCCAAAGAGCCAGCAGGGAAAACTATGCCTTGTTCTAAAGCTCTTTGGGAACCGCTTGCGTAGCCGCACAGACCTGGGGGCTGCAGGCTTTCCTGCTGCCTTCAGACTCGACACCACCCTTTCCCACTTGGCCCCTGGCCATGCACAAAAATGGCCATACGGCTGGAGATGGGTCCCCCGCCCAAAGAGCCAGCAGGGAAAACTAGGCCTTGTTCTAAAGCTCTTTGGGAACCGCTTGCATAGCCCCACAGACCTGGGGGCTGCAGGCTTTGCTGCTGCCTTCAGCCTCAAAGCCACCCTTTCCCACTTCGCGCCCTATCAGGCACAAAAATGGCCTATGGCTGGAGATGGGTCCCATGCCCAAAGAGCCATCAGGGAAAACTATGCCTTGTTCTAAAGCTCTTTGGGAACCGCTTGCGTAGCCCCACAGACCTGGGGGCTGCGGGCTTTCCTGCTGCCTTCAGCCTTGACAGCACCCTTTCCCACTTGGCGTCGCACCAGGCACAAAAATGGCCATACGGCTGGAGATGGGTCCCATGCCCAAAGAGCCAGCAGGGAAAACTATGCCTTGTTCTAAAGCTCTTTGGGAACCACTTGCGTAGCCGCACAGACCTGGGGGCTGCGGGCTTTCCTGCTGCCTTCAGCCTCAAAGCCACCCTTTCCCACTTGGCGCCGCGCCAGGCACAAAAATGGCCATACGGCTGGAGATGGGTCCCCCGCCCAAAGAGCCAGCAGGGAAAACTATGCCTTGTTCTAAAGCTCTTTGGGAACCGCTTGCGTAGCCGCACAGACCTGGGGGCTGCAGGCTTTCCTGCTGCCTTCAGACTCGACACCACCCTTTCCCACTTGGCACTGCGCCAGGCACAAAAATGGCCATATGTCTGGAGATGGGTCCCCCGCCCAAAGAGCCAGCAGGGAAAACTATGCCTTGTTCTAAAGCTCTTTGGGAACCGCTTGCGTAGCCCCACAGACCTGGGGCCTGCAGGCTTTCCTGCTGCCTTCAGCCTCAAAACCACCCTTTCCCACTTGGCGCCGCGCCAGGCACAAAAATGGCCATACGGCTGGAGATGGGTCCCCCGCCCAAAGAGCCAGCAGGGAAAACTATGCCTTGTTCTAAAGCTCTTTGGGAACCGCTTGCGTAGCCCCACAGACCTGGGGGCTGCAGGCTTTGCTGCTGCCTTCAGCCTCAAAGCCACCCTTTCCCACCTGGCGCCGCGCTAGGCACAAAAATGGCCATACGGCTGGAGATGGGTCCCCCGCCCAAAGAGCCAGCAGGGAAAACTATGCCTTGTTCTAAAGCTCTTTGGGAACCGCTTGCGTAGCCCCACAGACCTGGGGGCTGCGGGCTTTCCTGCTGCCTTCAGCCTCAAAGCCACCCTTTCCCACTTGGCGCCGCGCCAGGCTCAAAAATGGCCATACGGCTGGAGATGGGTCCCCCGTCCAAAGAGCCAGCAGGGAAAACTATGCCTTGTTCTAAAGCTCTTTGGGAACCGCTTGTGTAGCCGCACAGACCTGGGGGCTGCAGGCTTTCCTGCTGCCTTCAGCCTCGACACCACCCTTTCCCACTTGGCGCCGCGCCAGGCTCAAAAATGGCCATATGTCTGGAGATGGGTCCCCCGCCCAAAGAGCCATCAGGGAAAACTATGCCTTGTTCTAAAGCTCTTTGGGAACCGCTTGCGTAGCCCCACAGACCTGGGGACTGCGGGCTTTCCTGCTGCCTTCAGCCTCGACACCACCCTTTCCCACTTGGTGCCGCGCTAGGCACAAAAATGGCCATACGGCTGGAGATGGGTTCCCCGCCCAAAGAGCCAGCAGGGAAAACTATGCCTTGTTCTAAAGCTCTTTGGGAACCGCTTGCGTAGCCCCACAGACCTGGGGGCTGCGGGCTTTCCTGCTGCCTTCAGCCTCAAAGCCACCCTTTCCCACTTGGCGTCGCGCTAGGCACAAAAATGGCCATACGGCTGGAGATGGGTCCCCCGCCCAAAGAGCCAGCAGGGAAAACTATGCCTTGTTCTAAAGCTCTTTGGGAACCGCTTGCGTAGCCCCACAGACCTGGGGGCTGCGGGCCTTCCTGCTGCCTTCAGCCTCGACACCACCCTTTCCCACTTGGCGCCGCGCCAGGCACAAAAATGGCCATACGGCTGGAGATGGGTCCCCCGCCCAAAGAGCCAGCAGGGAAAACTATGCCTTGTTCTAAAGCTCTTTGGGAACCGCTTGCGTAGCCCCACAGACCTGGGGGCTGCGGGCTTTCCTGCTGCCTTCAGACTCGACACCACCCTCTCCCACTTGGCACTGCGCCAGGCACAAAAATGGCCTATGGCTGGAGATGGGTCCCCTGCCCAAAGAACAAGCAGGGAAAACTATGCCTTGTTCTAAAGCTCTTTGGGAACCACTTGCGTAGCCGCACAGACCTGGGGGCTGCAGGCTTTCCTGCTGCCTTCACACTCGACACCACCCTTTCCCACTTGGCGCTGCGCCAGGCACAACAATGGCCATACGGCTGGACATGGGTCCCCCGCCCAAAGAGCCAGCAGGGAAAACTAGGCCTTGTTCTAAAGCTCTTTGGGAACCGCTTGCGTAGCCCCACAGACCTGGGGGCTGCGGGCTTTCCTGCTGCCTTCAGCCTCAAAGCCACCCTTTCCCACTTGGCGCCGCGCCAGGCTCAAAAATGGCCATACGGCTGGAGATGGGTCCCCCGCCCAAAGAGCCAGCAGGGAAAACTATGCCTTGTTCTAAAGCTCTTTGGGAACCGCTTGTGTAGCCGCACAGACCTGGGGGCTGCAGGCTTTCCTGCTGCCTTCAGCCTCGACATCACCCTTTCCCACTTGGCGCCGCGCCAGGCTCAAAAATGGCCATATGTCTGGAGATGGGTCCCCCGCCCAAAGAGCCATCAGGGAAAACTATGCCTTGTTCTAAAGCTCTTTGGGAACCGCTTGCGTAGCCCCACAGACCTGGGGACTGCGGGCTTTCCTGCTGCCTTCAGCCTCGACACCACCCTTTCCCACTTGGTGCCGCGCTAGGCACAAAAATGGCCATACGGCTGGAGATGGGTCCCCCGCCCAAAGAGCCAGCAGGGAAAACTATGCCTTGTTCTAAAGCTCTTTGGGAACCGCTTGCGTAGCCCCACGGACCTGGGGGCTGCAGGCTTTCCTGCTGCCTTCAGCCTCAAAGCCACCCTTTCCCACTTGGCACTGCGCCAGGCACAAAAATGGCCATACGGCTGGAGATGGGTCCCATGCCCAAAGAGCCAGCAAGGAAAACTATACCTTGTTCTAAAGCTCTTTGGGAACCGCTTGCGTAGCCCCACAGACCTGGGGGCTGCGGGCTTTCCTGCTGCCTTCAGCCTCAAAGCCACCCTTTCCCACTTGGCGTCGCGCTAGGCACAAAAATGGCCATACGGCTGGAGATGGGTCCCCCGCCCAAAGAGCCAGCAGGGAAAACTATGCCTTGTTCTAAAGCTCTTTGGGAACCGCTTGCGTAGCCGCACAGACCTGGGGGCTGTGGGCCTTCCTGCTGCCTTCAGCTTCGACAGCACCCTTTCCCACTTGGCCCCTGGCCATGCACAAAAATGGCCATACGGCTGGAGATGGGTCCCCCGCCCAAAGAGCCAGCAGGGAAAACTATGCCTTGTTCTAAAGCTCTTTGGGAACCGCTTGCGTAGCCCCACAGACCTGGGGGCTGCGGGCTTTCCTGCTGCCTTCAGCCTCGACAGCACCCTTTCCCACTACGCACCGCGCCAGGCACAAAAATGGCCATACGGCTGGAGATGGGTCCCCCGCCCAAAGAGCCAGCAGGGAAAACTATGCCTTGTTCTAAAGCTCTTTGGGAACCGCTTGCGTAGCCCCACAGACCTGGGGGCTGCGGGCTTTCCTGCTGCCTTCAGACTCGACACCACCCTCTCCCACTTGGCACTGCGCCAGGCACAAAAATGGCCTATGGCTGGAGATGGGTCCCCTGCCCAAAGAACAAGCAGGGAAAACTATGCCTTGTTCTAAAGCTCTTTGGGAACCACTTGCGTAGCCGCACAGACCTGGGGGCTGGAGGCTTTCCTGCTGCCTTCAGCCTCGACAGCACCCTTTCCCACTTGGCGCTGCGCCAGGCACAAAAATGGCCATACGGCTGGAGATGGGTCCCCCGCCCAAAGAGCCAGCAGGGAAAACTAGGCCTTGTTCTAAAGCTCTTTGGGAACCGCTTGCGTAGCCCCACAGACCTGGGGGCTGCAGGCTTTCCTGCTGCCTTCAGCCTCAAAGCCACCCTTTCCCACTTGGCACTGCGCCAGGCACAAAAATGGCCATACGGCTGGAGATGGGTCCCATGCCCAAAGAGCCAGCACGGAAAACTATACCTTGTTCTAAAGCTCTTTGGGAACCGCTTGCGTAGCCCCACAGACCTGGGGGCTGCGGGCTTCCCTGCTGCCTTCAGCCTCAAAGCCACCCTTTCCCACTTGGCGTCGCGCTAGGCACAAAAATGGCCATACGGCTGGAGATGGGTCCCCCGCCCAAAGAGCCAGCAGGGAAAACTATGCCTTGTTCTAAAGCTCTTCGGGAACCGCTTGCGTAGCCGCACAGACCTGGGGGCTGTGGGCCTTCCTGCTGCCTTCAGCCTCGACACCACCCTTTCCCACTTGGCGCCGCGCCAGTCTCAAAAATGGCCATACGGCTGGAGATGGGTCCCCCGCCCAAAGAGCCAGCAGGGAAAACTATGCCTTGTTCTAAAGCTCTTTGGGAACCGCTTGCGTAGCCCCACAGACCTGGGGGCTGCGGGCTTTCCTGCTGCCTTCAGCCTCGACAGCACCCTTTCCCACTACGCACCGCGCCAGGCACAAAAATGGCCATACGGCTGGAGATGGGTCCCCCGCCCAAAGAGCCAGCAGGGAAAACTATGCCTTGTTCTAAAGCTCTTTGGGAACCGCTTGCGTAGCCCCACAGACCTGGGGGCTGCGGGCTTTCCTGCTGCCTTCAGACTCGACACCACCCTCTCCCACTTGGCACTGCGCCAGGCACAAAAATGGCCTATGGCTGGAGATGGGTCCCCTGCCCAAAGAACAAGCAGGGAAAACTATGCCTTGTTCTAAAGCTCTTTGGGAACCACTTGCGTAGCCGCACAGACCTGGTGGCTGCAGGCTTTCCTGCTGCCTTCAGCCTCGACAGCACCCTTTCCCACTTGGCGCTGCGCCAGGCACAAAAATGGCCATACGGCTGGAGATGGGTCCCCCGCCCAAAGAGCCAGCAGGGAAAACTAGGACTTGTTCTAAAGCTCTTTGGGAACCGCTTGCATAGCCCCACAGACCTGGGGGCTGCAGGCGTTGCTGCTGCCTTCAGCCTCAAAGCCACCCTTTCCCACTTCGCGCCCTATCAGGCACAAAAATGGCCTATGGCTGGAGATGGGTCCCATGCCCAAAGAGCCAGCAGGGAAAACTATGCCTTGTTCTAAAGCTCTTTCGGAACCACTTGCGTAGCCGCACAGACCTGGGGGCTGAGGGCTTTCCTGCTGCCTTCAGACTTGACACCACCCTTTCCCACTTGGCGCCGCGCCAGGCACAAAAATGGCCATACGGCTGGAGATGGGTCCCCCGCCCAAAGAGCCAGCAGGGAAAACTATGCCTTGTTCTAAAGCTCTTTGGGAACCGCTTGCGTAGCCGCACAGACCTGGGGGCTGCGGGCTTTCCTGCTGCCTTCAGACTCGACACCACCCTCTCCCACTTGGCACTGCGCCAGGCACAAAAATGGCCTATGGCTGGAGATGGGTCCCCCGCCCAAAGAACAAGCAGGGAAAACTATGCCTTGTTCTAAAGCTCTTTGGGAACCACTTGCGTAGCCGCACAGACCTGGGGGCTGCAGGCTTTCCTGCTGCCTTCAGCCTCGACAGCACCCTTTCCCACTTGGCGCTGCGCCAGGCACAACAATGGCCATACGGCTGGAGATGGGTCCCCCGCCCAAAGAGCCAGCAGGGAAAACTAGGCCTTGTTCTAAAGCTCTTTGGGAACCGCTTGCATAGCCCCACAGACCTGGGGGCTGCAGGCTTTCCTGCTGCCTTCAGCCTCAAAGCCACCCTTTCCCACTTGGCACTGCGCCAGGCAAAAAAATGGCCATACGGCTGGAGATGGGTCCCCCGCCCAAAGAGCCAGCAGGGAAAACTATGCCTTGTTCTAAAGCTCTTTGGGAACCGCTTGCGTAGCCCCACAGACCTGGGGACTGCGGGCTTTCCTGCTGCCTTCAGCCTCGACACCACCCTTTCCCACTTGGCTCCGCGCTAGGCACAAAAATGGTCTGTAGCTGGAGATGGGTCCCCCGCCCAAAGAGCCAGCAGGGAAAACTATGCCTTGTTCTAAAGCTCTTTGGGAACCGCTTGCGTAGCCGCACAGACCTGGGGGCTGCAGGCTTTCCTGCTGCCTTCAGCCTCGACACCACCCTTTCCCACTTGGCCCCTGGCCATGCACAAAAATGGCCATACGGCTGGAGATGGGTCCCCCGCCCAAAGAGCCAGCAGGGAAAACTATGCCTTGTTCTAAAGCTCTTTGGGAACCGCTTGCGTAGCCCCACAGACCTGGGGGCTGCGGGCTTTCCTGCTGCCTTCAGCCTCAAAACCACCCTTTCCCACTACGCACCGCGCCAGGCACAAAAATGGCCATACGGCTGGAGATGGGTCCCCCGCCCAAAGAGCCAGCAGGGAAAACTATGCCTTGTTCTAAAGCTCTTTGGGAACCGCTTGCGTAGCCGCACAGACCTGGGGGCTGCGGGCTTTCCTGCTGCCTTCAGACTCGACACCACCCTCTCCCACTTGGCACTGCGCCAGGCACAAAAATGGCCTATGGCTGGAGATGGGTCCCCCGCCCAAAGAACAAGCAGGGAAAACTATGCCTTGTTCTAAAGCTCTTTGGGAACCACTTGCGTAGCCGCACAGACCTGGGGGCTGCAGGCTTTCCTGCTGCCTTCAGCCTCGACAGCACCCTTTCCCACTTGGCGCTGCGCCAGGCACAAAAATGGCCATACGGCTGGAGATGGGTCCCCCGCCCAAAGAGCCAGCAGGGAAAACTAGGCCTTGTTCTAAAGCTCTTTGGGAACCGCTTGCATAGCCCCACAGACCTGGGGGCTGCAGGCTTTGCTGCTGCCTTCAGCCTCAAAGCCACCCTTTCCCACTTCGCGCCCTATCAGGCACAAAAATGGCCTATGGCTGGAGATGGGTCCCATGCCCAAAGAGCCATCAGGGAAAACTATGCCTTGTTCTAAAGCTCTTTGGGAACCGCTTGCGTAGCCCCACAGACCTGGGGGCTGCGGGCTTTCCTGCTGCCTTCAGCCTCGACAGCACCCTTTCCCACTTGGCGTCGCACCAGGCACAAAAATGGCCATACGGCTGGAGATGGGTCCCATGCCCAAAGAGCCAGCAGGGAAAACTATGCCTTGTTCTAAAGCTCTTTGGGAACCACTTGCGTAGCCGCACAGACCTGGGGGCTGCGGGCTTTCCTGCTGCCTTCAGCCTCAAAGCCACCCTTTCCCACTTGGCGCCGCGCCAGGCACAAAAATGGCCATACGGCTGGAGATGGGTCCCCCGCCCAAAGAGCCAGCAGGGAAAACTATGCCTTGTTCTAAAGCTCTTTGGGAACCGCTTGCGTAGCCGCACAGACCTGGGGGCTGCAGGCTTTCCTGCTGCCTTCAGACTCGACACAACCCTTTCCCACTTGGCACTGCGCCAGGCACAAAAATGGCCATATGTCTGGAGATGGGTCCCCCGCCCAAAGAGCCAGCAGGGAAAACTATGCCTTGTTCTAAAGCTCTTTGGGAACCGCTTGCGTAGCCCCACAGACCTGGGGCCTGCAGGCTTTCCTGCTGCCTTCAGCCTCAAAACCACCCTTTCCCACTTGGCGCCGCGCCAGGCACAAAAATGGCCATACGGCTGGAGATGGGTCCCCCGCCCAAAGAGCCAGCAGGGAAAACTATGCCTTGTTCTAAAGCTCTTTGGGAACCGCTTGCGTAGCCCCACAGACCTGGGGGCTGCAGGCTTTGCTGCTGCCTTCAGCCTCAAAGCCACCCTTTCCCACCTGGCGCCGCGCTAGGCACAAAAATGGCCATACGGCTGGAGATGGGTCCCCCGCCCAAAGAGCCAGCAGGGAAAACTATGCCTTGTTCTAAAGCTCTTTGGGAACCGCTTGCGTAGCCCCACAGACCTGGGGGCTGCGGGCTTTCCTGCTGCCTTCAGCCTCAAAGCCACCCTTTCCCACTTGGCGCCGCGCCAGGCTCAAAAATGGCCATACGGCTGGAGATGGGTCCCCCGTCCAAAGAGCCAGCAGGGAAAACTATGCCTTGTTCTAAAGCTCTTTGGGAACCGCTTGTGTAGCCGCACAGACCTGGGGGCTGCAGGCTTTCCTGCTGCCTTCAGCCTCGACACCACCCTTTCCCACTTGGCGCCGCGCCAGGCTCAAAAATGGCCATATGTCTGGAGATGGGTCCCCCGCCCAAAGAGCCATCAGGGAAAACTATGCCTTGTTCTAAAGCTCTTTGGGAACCGCTTGCGTAGCCCCACAGACCTGGGGACTGCGGGCTTTCCTGCTGCCTTCAGCCTCGACACCACCCTTTCCCACTTGGTGCCGCGCTAGGCACAAAAATGGCCATACGGCTGGAGATGGGTTCCCCGCCCAAAGAGCCAGCAGGGAAAACTATGCCTTGTTCTAAAGCTCTTTGGGAACCGCTTGCGTAGCCCCACAGACCTGGGGGCTGCGGGCTTTCCTGCTGCCTTCAGCCTCAAAGCCACCCTTTCCCACTTGGCGTCGCGCTAGGCACAAAAATGGCCATACGGCTGGAGATGGGTCCCCCGCCCAAAGAGCCAGCAGGGAAAACTATGCCTTGTTCTAAAGCTCTTTGGGAACCGCTTGCGTAGCCCCACAGACCTGGGGGCTGCGGGCCTTCCTGCTGCCTTCAGCCTCGACAACACCCTTTCACACTTGGCGCCGCGCCAGGCACAAAAATGGCCATACGGCTGGAGATGGGTCCCCCGCCCAAAGAGCCAGCAGGGAAAACTATGCCTTGTTCTAAAGCTCTTTGGGAACCGCTTGCGTAGCCCCACAGACCTAGGGGCTGCGGGCTTTCCTGCTGTCTTCAGCCTCGACAGCACCCTTTCCCACTACGCATCGCGCCAGGCACAAAAATGGCCATACGGCTGGAGATGGGTCCCCCGCCCAAAGAGCCAGCAGGGAAAACTATGCCTTGTTCTAAAGCTCTTTGGGAACCGCTTGCGTAGCCCCACAGACCTGGGGGCTGCGGGCTTTCCTGCTGCCTTCAGACTCGACACCACCCTCTCCCACTTGGCACTGCGCCAGGCACAAAAATGGCCTATGGCTGGAGATGGGTCCCCTGCCCAAAGAACAAGCAGGGAAAACTATGCCTTGTTCTAAAGCTCTTTGGGAACCACTTGCGTAGCCGCACAGACCTGGGGGCTGCAGGCTTTCCTGCTGCCTTCACACTCGACACCACCCTTTCCCACTTGGCGCTGCGCCAGGCACAACAATGGCCATACGGCTGGACATGGGTCCCCCGCCCAAAGAGCCAGCAGGGAAAACTAGGCCTTGTTCTAAAGCTCTTTGGGAACCGCTTGCGTAGCCCCACAGACCTGGGGGCTGCGGGCTTTCCTGCTGCCTTCAGCCTCAAAGCCACCCTTTCCCACTTGGCGCCGCGCCAGGCTCAAAAATGGCCATACGGCTGGAGATGGGTCCCCCGCCCAAAGAGCCAGCAGGGAAAACTATGCCTTGTTCTAAAGCTCTTTGGGAACCGCTTGTGTAGCCGCACAGACCTGGGGGCTGCAGGCTTTCCTGCTGCCTTCAGCCTCGACATCACCCTTTCCCACTTGGCGCCGCGCCAGGCTCAAAAATGGCCATATGTCTGGAGATGGGGTCCCCCGCCCAAAGAGCCATCAGGGAAAACTATGCCTTGTTCTAAAGCTCTTTGGGAACCGCTTGCGTAGCCCCACAGACCTGGGGACTGCGGGCTTTCCTGCTGCCTTCAGCCTCGACACCACCCTTTCCCACTTGGTGCCGCGCTAGGCACAAAAATGGCCATACGGCTGGAGATGGGTCCCCCGCCCCAAAGAGCCAGCAGGGGAAAACTATGCCTTGTTCTAAAGCTCTTTGGGAACCGCTTGCGTAGCCCCACGGACCTGGGGGCTGCAGGCTTTCCTGCTGCCTTCAGCCTCAAAGCCACCCTTTCCCACTTGGCACTGCGCCAGGCACAAAAATGGCCATACGGCTGGAGATGGGTCCCATGCCCAAAGAGCCAGCAGGGAAAACTATGCCTTGTTCTAAAGCTCTTTGGGAACCGCTTGCGTAGCCCCACAGACCTGGGGGCTGCGGGCTTTCCTGCTGCCTTCAGCCTCAAAGCCACCCTTTCCCACTTGGCGCCGCGCCAGGCACAAAAATGGCCATACGGCTGGAGATGGGTCCCCCGCCCAAAGAGCCAGCAGGGAAAACGATGCCTTGTTCTAAAGCTCTTTGGGAACCGCTTGCGTAGCCCCACAGACCTGGGGGCTGCAGGCTTTCCTGCTGCCTTCAGCCTCAAAGCCACCCTTTCCCACTTGGCACTTGCGCCAGGCACAAAAATGGCCATAACGGCTGGAGATGGGTCCCATGCCCAAAGAGCCAGCACGGAAAACTATACCTTGTTCTAAAGCTCTTTGGGAACCGCTTGCGTAGCCCCACAGACCTGGGGGCTGCGGGCTTCCCTGCTGCCTTCAGCCTCAAAGCCACCCTTTCCCACTTGGCGTCGCGCTAGGCACAAAAATGGCCATACGGCTGGAGATGGGTCCCCCGCCCAAAGAGCCAGCAGGGAAAACTATGCCTTGTTCTAAAGCTCTTCGGGGAACCGCTTGCGTAGCCGCACAGACCTGGGGGCTGTGGGCCTTCCTGCTGCCTTCAGCCTCGACACCACCCTTTCCCCACTTGGCGCCGCGCCAGTCTCAAAAATGGCCATACGGCTGGAGATGGGTCCCCCGCCCAAAGAGCCAGCAGGGAAAACTATGCCTTGTTCTAAAGCTCTTTGGGAACCGCTTGCGTAGCCCCACAGACCTGGGGGCTGCGGGCTTTCCTGCTGCCTTCAGCCTCGACAGCACCCTTTCCCACTACGCACCGCGCCAGGCACAAAAATGGCCATACGGCTGGAGATGGGTCCCCCGCCCAAAGAGCCAGCAGGGAAAACTATGCCTTGTTCTAAAGCTCTTTGGGAACCGCTTGCGTAGCCCCACAGACCTGGGGGCTGCGGGCTTTCCTGCTGCCTTCAGACTCGACACCACCCTCTCCCCACTTGGCACTGCGCCAGGCACAAAAATGGCCTATGGCTGGAGATGGGTCCCATGCCCAAAGAACAAGCAGGGAAAACTATGCCTTGTTCTAAAGCTCTTTGGGAACCACTTGCGTAGCCGCACAGACCTGGTGGCTGCAGGCTTTCCTGCTGCCTTCAGCCTCGACAGCACCCTTTCCCACTTGGCGCTGCGCCAGGCACAAAAATGGCCATACGGCTGGAGATGGGTCCCCCGCCCAAAGAGCCAGCAGGGAAAACTAGGACTTGTTCTAAAGCTCTTTGGGAACCGCTTGCATAGCCCCACAGACCTGGGGGCTGCAGGCGTTGCTGCTGCCTTCAGCCTCAAAGCCACCCTTTCCCACTTCGCGCCCTATCAGGCACAAAAATGGCCTATGGCTGGAGATGGGTCCCATGCCCAAAGAGCCAGCAGGGAAAACTATGCCTTGTTCTAAAGCTCTTTCGGAACCACTTGCGTAGCCGCACAGACCTGGGGCTGAGGGCTTTCCTGCTGCCTTCAGGACTTGACACCACCCTTTCCCACTTGGCGCCGCGCCAGGCACAAAAATGGCCATACGGCTGGAGATGGGTCCCCCGCCCAAAGAGCCAGCAGGGAAAACTATGCCTTGTTCTAAAGCTCTTTGGGAACCGCTTGCGTAGCCGCACAGACCTGGGGGCTGCGGGCTTTCCTGCTGCCTTCAGACTCGACACCACCCTCTCCCACTTGGCACTGCGCCAGGCACAAAAATGGCCTATGGCTGGAGATGGGTCCCCCGCCCAAAGAACAAGCAGGGAAAACTATGCCTTGTTCTAAAGCTCTTTGGGAACCACTTGCGTAGCCGCACAGACCTGGGGGCTGCAGGCTTTCCTGCTGCCTTCAGCCTCGACAGCACCCTTTCCCACTTGGCGCTGCGCCAGGCACAACAATGGCCATACGGCTGGAGATGGGTCCCCCCGCCCAAAGAGCCAGCAGGGAAAACTAGGCCTTGTTCTAAAGCTCTTTGGGAACCGCTTGCATAGCCCCACAGACCTGGGGGCTGCAGGCTTTCCTGCTGCCTTCAGCCTCAAAGCCACCCTTTCCCACTTGGCACTGCGCCAGGCAAAAAAAATGGCCATACGGCTGGAGATGGGTCCCCCCGCCCAAAGAGCCAGCAGGGAAAACTATGCCTTGTTCTAAAGCTCTTTGGGAACCGCTTGCGTAGCCCCACAGACCTGGGGACTGCGGGCTTTCCTGCTGCCTTCAGCCTCGACACCACCCTTTCCCACTTGGCTCCGCGCTAGGCACAAAAATGGTCTGTAGCTGGAGATGGGTCCCCCGCCCAAAGAGCCAGCAGGGAAAACTATGCCTTGTTCTAAAGCTCTTTGGGAACCGCTTGCGTAGCCGCACAGACCTGGGGGCTGCAGGCTTTCCTGCTGCCTTCAGACTCGACACCACCCTTTCCCACTTGGCCCCTGGCCATGCACAAAAATGGCCATACGGCTGGAGATGGGTCCCCCGCCCAAAGAGCCAGCAGGGGAAAACTAGGCCTTGTTCTAAAGCTCTTTGGGAACCGCTTGCATAGCCCCACAGACCTGGGGGCTGCAGGCTTTGCTGCTGCCTTCAGCCTCAAAGCCACCCTTTCCCACTTCGCGCCCTATCAGGCACAAAAATGGCCTATGGCTGGAGATGGGTCCCATGCCCAAAGAGCCATCAGGGAAAACTATGCCTTGTTCTAAAGCTCTTTGGGAACCGCTTGCGTAGCCCCACAGACCTGGGGGCTGCGGGCTTTCCTGCTGCCTTCAGCCTTGACAGCACCCTTTCCCACTTGGCGTCGCACCAGGCACAAAAATGGCCATACGGCTGGAGATGGGTCCCATGCCCAAAGAGCCAGCAGGGAAAACTATGCCTTGTTCTAAAGCTCTTTGGGAACCACTTGCGTAGCCGCACAGACCTGGGGGCTGCGGGCTTTCCTGCTGCCTTCAGCCTCAAAGCCACCCTTTCCCACTTGGCGCCGCGCCAGGCACAAAAATGGCCATACGGCTGGAGATGGGTCCCCCGCCCAAAGAGCCAGCAGGGAAAACTATGCCTTGTTCTAAAGCTCTTTGGGAACCGCTTGCGTAGCCGCACAGACCTGGGGGCTGCAGGCTTTCCTGCTGCCTTCAGACTCGACACCACCCTTTCCCACTTGGCACTGCGCCAGGCACAAAAATGGCCATATGTCTGGAGATGGGTCCCCCGCCCAAAGAGCCAGCAGGGAAAACTATGCCTTGTTCTAAAGCTCTTTGGGAACCGCTTGCGTAGCCCCACAGACCTGGGGCCTGCAGGCTTTCCTGCTGCCTTCAGCCTCAAAACCACCCTTTCCCACTTGGCGCCGCGCCAGGCACAAAAATGGCCATACGGCTGGAGATGGGTCCCCCGCCCAAAGAGCCAGCAGGGAAAACTATGCCTTGTTCTAAAGCTCTTTGGGAACCGCTTGCGTAGCCCCACAGACCTGGGGGCTGCAGGCTTTGCTGCTGCCTTCAGCCTCAAAGCCACCCTTTCCCACCTGGCGCCGCGCTAGGCACAAAAATGGCCATACGGCTGGAGATGGGTCCCCCGCCCAAAGAGCCAGCAGGGAAAACTATGCCTTGTTCTAAAGCTCTTTGGGAACCCGCTTGCGTAGCCCCACAGACCTGGGGGCTGCGGGCTTTCCTGCTGCCTTCAGCCTCAAAGCCACCCTTTCCCACTTGGCGCCGCGCCAGGCTCAAAAATGGCCATACGGCTGGAGATGGGTCCCCCGTCCAAAGAGCCAGCAGGGAAAACTATGCCTTGTTCTAAAGCTCTTTGGGAACCGCTTGTGTAGCCGCACAGACCTGGGGGCTGCAGGCTTTCCTGCTGCCTTCAGCCTCGACACCACCCTTTCCCACTTGGCGCCGCGCCAGGCTCAAAAATGGCCATATGTCTGGAGATGGGTCCCCCGCCCAAAGAGCCATCAGGGAAAACTATGCCTTGTTCTAAAGCTCTTTGGGAACCGCTTGCGTAGCCCACAGACCTGGGGACTGCGGGCTTTCCTGCTGCCTTCAGCCTCGACACCACCCTTTCCCACTTGGTGCCGCGCTAGGCACAAAAATGGCCATACGGCTGGAGATGGGTTCCCCGCCCAAAGAGCCAGCAGGGAAAACTATGCCTTGTTCTAAAGCTCTTTGGGAACCGCTTGCGTAGCCCCACAGACCTGGGGGCTGCGGGCTTTCCTGCTGCCTTCAGCCTCAAAGCCACCCTTTCCCACTTGGCGTCGCGCTAGGCACAAAAATGGCCATACGGCTGGAGATGGGGTCCCCCAGCCCAAAGAGCCAGCAGGGAAAACTATGCCTTGTTCTAAAGCTCTTTGGGAACCGCTTGCCGTAGCCCCACAGACCTGGGGGCTGCGGGCCTTCCTGCTGCCTTCAGCCTCGACACCACCCTTTCCCACTTGGCGCCGCGCCAGGCACAAAAATGGCCATACGGCTGGAGATGGGTCCCCCCGCCCAAAGAGCCAGCAGGGGAAAACTATGCCTTGTTCTAAAGCTCTTTGGGAACCGCTTGCGTAGCCCCACAGACCTGGGGGCTGCGGGCTTTCCTGCTGCCTTCAGACTCGACACCACCCTCTCCCACTTGGCACTGCGCCAGGCACAAAAATGGCCTATGGCTGGAGATGGGTCCCCTGCCCAAAGAACAAGCAGGGAAAACTATGCCTTGTTCTAAAGCTCTTTGGGAACCACTTGCGTAGCCGCACAGACCTGGGGGCTGCAGGCTTTCCTGCTGCCTTCACACTCGACACCACCCTTTCCCACTTGGCGCTGCGCCAGGCACAACAATGGCCATACGGCTGGACATGGGTCCCCCGCCCAAAGAGCCAGCAGGGAAAACTAGGCCTTGTTCTAAAGCTCTTTGGGAACCGCTTGCGTAGCCCCACAGACCTGGGGGCTGCGGGCTTTCCTGCTGCCTTCAGCCTCAAAGCCACCCTTTCCCACTTGGCGCCGCGCCAGGCTCAAAAATGGCCATACGGCTGGAGATGGGTCCCCCGCCCAAAGAGCCAGCAGGGAAAACTATGCCTTGTTCTAAAGCTCTTTGGGAACCGCTTGTGTAGCCGCACAGACCTGGGGGCTGCAGGCTTTCCTGCTGCCTTCAGCCTCGACATCACCCTTTCCCCACTTGGCGCCGCGCCAGGCTCAAAA